>NC_058407.1:82317030-82365954 GCF_002201575.2 Neomonachus schauinslandi | reverse complement strand
GGCGGGGGGGGGGGGGGGGGGGGGGGGGGGGGGGGGGGGGGGGGAGTGGTTAGTGGAAGAGGAAGAGACTTCAGATCTTTCTCTGCCATGGGAGGGACACAGCAGGAATGCTGCAAGCCACAAAGTGGGCACTCACCACGAACTAAATCTGTTGGCACCTTAATCCTGGACTTCTCTGCAGCTTCCAGAACTGTGAGAAATGAATACCTGTTGTATACATACATCAAAACCTCACATTGTGCACCTTAGATACATACAATGATTATTTGATAATCATTCCACAATGAAGCTGAAAAAAGTCTGTTGCTTAAGCTTCCCAGTCTCTGGCATTTAGTTACAGCATCCCAAGACAGTACAGGCACAAAGCGCTCCTGCTCAGTCATTGGCCCGAATGCAGTCACGAGAGGCAGGAAGGGGGAATCGAAGCACATGCCACGGAAGTAGAGAAAAAGAGATGTTGGAGAGCAGTGGGCATTCTCTTTCAGTAAATGTGTGTGTGTGCTTCCTTTAATGTTGGTAGTTTGCTTTTCAAAAAATCTGTGGCTCCACATTTCTTTACTGGCAGAACATAGATAGGTGTTATAGGTCTTTTCAACTTTGAACACCATGATGATTTTTAATTGATCTTTTAAAAATGTAACTTGCATTTGTTTTTCTGATCACAATTAAATTCAAACATCTTTTGAAATGTTGTTGGCCACTGTATTTGCTTCTCTGTGCATTGCTACTTCATATTCTTTTTAATGGAGGTTTTTATTGTCTTATCAACTTATAAGAGGATTGTTATAGTTATTAACCTCCGAATTGCAAATATCTTTTCCAAATCTATCATTTTCTTTTTACCGCATTTGTGGTATCTTTTCTTGTAAAAATGTTACATTTTAAAATCATAAAATATTTATCTTTTCTCTTATGGTTCCTGGTATACCAGCTTGGTTAAAAAGTTCTCCACAAGAATTGTGCATATAGTCTCCCACATTTTATCTATAACGTTACTGCCCTGCTAAAGTTTAAACATTTCATCTATCAGGATATTATTCATGTTAAGGGAAGTAATATATTGCGGGCATGAGTAGAGAAGTGAATTCAGCACCGTAAATTTGGATTCATTCAAACAAACTTTTTGGCCAAACACTGACTTGTACAACATAAGATAGGGTTCAATTTTATTCTCTTACTAATGTATAAGGTCCAATCTCTAAGTTTTTGGCTTCTCGATATTTCAACCGATAGTAAAAATATTTTTGTCATTTTTTCCCATTGTTCATCTTTTGGAGTGTGTGAAAACACATCAGTGAGATCACCACAGAAGCTTCTTGAGCTTTTGTAAAGAAATGAACATCCACTATCACATTGTAAAGAAGAGAAGCCTGCTTATCCAGGCTTATCCAAGAACCGATCAAATTCTGTGAAATTCGTCACTTGCTTTCATAGGAAAAAAAAAAATGTGAGTATAAAAAGTAACTGCAGACTTAAAACCATGATAAGAGTAATAATAAAATCTATACCATTAAGAAAACTACAAGATGGATGTGAAGTCTCACACACGAACACATTTTCCCCTTCATTCTTTTTGCCTTTATGTTCAGGAGGTAATTGTGACCCATTGATTCTTTCCTTTCATTGTCAAAGAAAAATGTCAAGGTTAGAAACCACTTCCAGTCACATTACTTTGGAGCCCCACTTTCCTCTCACTTATTCTTTTAAAAGCCCTTTGCTTGGGCTTAGTAGGGCAAGTTGAATGTCTGAGATCTAAAATGTCATAAAGAAATGCTCTTGTTAAAAAAATCACATTTCCATGAACAGAAATATTCAGAACACAAGGAGAGGATAGCACATTTTAAAATACCAGAGTAAACCATGGTATTCTTTCCCAATCAGCTGTACACAGCTTCTGTTAGATTGTATGCTAACGGAGCCCTCACACACAGAATGTCACTGACATGAAGAAATTCTAAGAAAAATTCTTAAATGAAGTTTGATTTTCCTGGCAGACATTGCTAAAGCTATTCCAGTTTAGATGTTCTGAGCACAGCCCTGAATTTCAGCACTTCTCCGGTTTCAATCACTTCCACGGGCATATCTTTATTTAATCATTTCAGTTTGAAAGGCATATTTGTTGTCCATTTTAAGCACATTTCTTTCATTATCACTTTGTCACCCAAAAATAGTGTTTTCTTGAGGGCTCATTTTTATTTAGCAAAAATGACCATAATGCCCTTTAAAAGTTGTGAAATCTTCTTTTGAATATTTTCAAATACCTAGAGCCATAGACTCAAAGATTCTCAGAATGATTTAACTTGTATTCGTGTATCAGGCTAAAATATGCTAGGAGAAGAAACAAAACAGTACGTATGGCAGGGCGCTGATTTCTTAATTATAAAAATTGGTACCACTCAAACTATTTTGGCAAAAATGTCTCCTGGGACTACTCTGGTCATTTTCTTGAAAGCATGTTCTAGTTGAATGATTGATCACTCCCTGATGCAGAGAGCCGCCATGATTTATCTGGTTTCTCACTCTTCTTTCTGTTGTGCTTTATGATTGGAGAATGGCTTGATTCAGTAACTTCTTTGATAGCTATAAAATAACATTACATCCAGATGAAATGAAAAATGTAATTAATCTCATTATATATAACAGTAGCAAACTCACATTTGGGTTCTGGAGAATTCTGAGAAACTGAGGAAAATTAAGGCCCCTCTTCCAAGAACAATGAAAGTACAAACAAACATTGATGCGTTGATGAGGTGTTTCTTCTATTCCATGAAGTGCATTAACAGACCGTTCTCTAAGATTAAGTGTTGTCATTGTGGTAGTGATATACTGCTATATAACAATATTGTCACAAACTTATCACTTAACACGACACACATTTTTTTATCCTACAGTTTCTATGGATAGGCGTCTGGGCTGAGCTTAGCTAGGTTCTCTGCTTTAGGGTCTTACAAAGTTGTAGTCAAGGTGTTGTCAAGGCCTATGGTCTGAGGCTTGAGTAGGATCCACTTCCAAACTTGCTGGTAGAATTCAGTTTCTTGCAGGGCCTGGAAGGCTTAGTTTCTTGCCAGCGGCTGACCAGAGGCTGTCCTGAGTGCAGTTCACAGCATGACATTATCGTTGACTTCTTTAAAGCCAGCAAGTGGGAGAGAGTCTAGCAAGACCAGCTTATAATTTTTTTTCCAGCTTTATTGAGGTATAAATTAACAAATAAAAATTGTATATATTTAAGGTGGATGACTTGATGTTTTGATATACATATACACTTTGAAATGATCCCCCCAATCAAGCTAGTTAACATTTCCACCATCTCACATAATTACCTTTCTTTCTTTCTTTCTTTTCTTTCTTTCTTTCTTTCTTTCTTTCTTTCTTTCTTCTTTCTTTCTTTCTTTTCTTCTTTCTTTCCTTCTTTCTCTTTTCTTCTTCTTCTTCTTCTTCTTCTTCTTCTCCTCCTCCTCCTCCTCCTCCTCCTCTTCCTCCTTATCTTCCTCCTCCTCTTCCTCCTTATCTTCCTCCTCCTCCTCTTCCTCCTTATGCTTCTTCTTCTTCTCTTATGGAGACAGTATTTAGAGTCTCTCTTCTTAGCAAATTCAAGTATACAGCTTTTTTTTTTTTTCCCTAGCTGGAACCATGGAGGGTGCAGAAGAAAAGAAAAAGAAGTTTCCTACTGTGTCAGAGACCCTTAAGAAAAAGCAAAAGAATTCTGCAGAGTTAATATCAAGCATCTGAGAAAGAAATTTGTTCAAAAGATGCTTCAAAAGGCATTGAGGAAGCTTATTTATGAAAAAGCTAAGCATTACCACAAGGAATATAGGCAGATGTATGAACTAAGATTCAAATGGTTAGGATGGCAAGAAAAGCTGGCAACTTCTATGTACCTACAGAACCCAAATTGGCATTTGTCATCAGGATCAGAGGTATCAGTGGTGAGAACCCAAAGGTTTGAAAGATGTTGCAGCTTCTTTGTCATCACCAGATTCAATGCCACCTTTGTTAAGCTCAACAAGGCTTCAGCTACCATGCTAAGGATTGTGAAACCACGTATAGCATGGGGGTACCTAAACCTGAAGTCTGTAAATGAATTGCTCTATAAGCATGGTTATGGCAAAATCAACAAGAAGTGACAGATAACACATTGATTGCTCAATCTCTTGGTAAATATGGCATCATCTGCATGGAGGATCTGACTGACGAGACCTATACTGTTGGAAAAGGTTTCAAAGAAGCAAACAATTTCTTAATGGCCCTTCAAATGATCTTCCCCATGATGGAGAATGAAGAAAAAGATCACGCATCTTGTAGAAGGTGGAGATGCTGGCCACAGGGAAGACCAAATCAATAGGCTTATTGGAAGGATGAACTAAGATATCTAACCATGATTATTGTTTTAATCTGGTCAGTTAATACATGACTACTTTCAAATTGAAAAAAAAAAATTCAAGTATACAATATGGTTTTGTTAACTATAATCACCATGCTGTACATTAGATCTCCAGAACTTATTCATCTTACATAACCAGAACTTTGTACTCTTTGACCAGCATCTCCCCATTTCTCCCTGTGCTCAGCCCATGATAACCACCAGATATAACTCCCTGCACCTAGGAATTTGACTATTTTAGATTCCTCATATAAGTGAGATTATGCAGTATTTGTCTTTCTGTCGGGCTTATTTCACTTAGCGTGATGTCTTCCAGGTCCATCCACATTGTCACAAATGGCAGGATTTCCTTCTTTTTTTAAGGCTGAATTACATGTGTATATATCTCACATTTTCTTTATCCTTTCACCAGTCAACAGACATTAGGTTGTTTTCCATATCTTGGTTATTGTGAATAATGCTGCTGTGAAGAAGAGAGTACAGATATCTCTTTGAGATACTGATTTTATTTCCTTTGGGTATGTACCCAGAAGCAAGATTGCTGGATCATATGATATTTCTACTTTTAATTTCCTGAGGAACCTCCATAATGTTTTCCATGGTGGCTGTACCAATATAGGACACAAGGGTTCACTTTTCTTCAGATGCTTGCCAACGCTTGTTATCTTTTGTCATTTTGATAATAACCATTCTAAACTGTGTGATGTTTTAATTAAAATAATAGTAAATATTCTGAATTTCTCATTATAATATGAGGTAAAAAATTAATAGTTCTAACAGTTTTTAGGTGTGCACAAGATTACCTCAAGTTGTATTCTATATTCAAAACAGCTAAGTAGCTTTTATATAATTGATGAGTTACTACATATTTCCTCACCATATTTTTTAAAGAAGGGGTTTGGGTTATATTTGTTATTTTCAAAAATTAAAAGATCTATGAATTCCAAGTCCTGTGATCTAGTTATTTCATGGAGAAGATGATAATGTTTTTGTATAATTTAAAAATCACATAATGCAGTAATTTAGGAATTATTTTCCTAGCACCCATGTGGTCAAGACAGTTGGGCAATAAATAAATTACCACTGGAAGTGAGAAGAGGGAGAATTTAACTGTGACTGGAGTGATCACAAAGGACTTCAAGAGGGGGACCCATAAAAATTTTTTGAAACTGGGAGAAAACTATAAGATCATTTAGTCCAATGACTTCATTTTACATGTGTAAAGACTGGCATGCATACTCCTAAGTCATATATATAGCTGGACATTCAATCCCAGTACATGGATACTCTACTCTGTCCATTTTGGTATTCTCTATTTTTAAGGATTTTCCAGGCAGAAGTGAAGAGTTTTACTTGACTCATGATTTAAAAATTGGGTGTGGGAAAGAGTTTTTATCATAAATGGAGTTCATTTATTCCTTCCATGGAGACTCTAAGCTTCTTATTTTCAAAACAAGAGAAATCTGTTCTGAGGCAAAATGAACAGAGGTTTGGAGTAGAGATCCAATTGCCTTAAAGAAGGCATGATCTAAAATGGACTAGAAGCAAAAGACATGTAAACTGTATGTTTTCTGGAAAGAAATTTGGCCAGAAAAATATCAAACATTCTGACCTATTAATACCTATAAGGAAATAAAAATGTACCAACGAAGACTTATATACATAAATGTTCACAAAATTATTTACAAAGCAAAAACTGAAAATTACCTGCATGCTTGATTAGAATAAGAAATTCCTTGATATTCTCAATCTTTCTGGGGGGCTAAGTCTTCTTAAGTCTTCTGACATAAATGAAGTCGAATAGTAACTTATCAGGTGGAACCACGCTAGTCTAAATCAAGGCTAGCCCAGTTGTGCTGGTGTTTTGGCAATTTGCAGAACCACCACAAATGATAAAAATGAATTCCTAAGCTGCCAAAAAATTACTGGCTCAAATGAAGGCAGTTTCTATTTGGCTAAACTCTTCAAGAGGATAGTCATTAACATTTTGAAACTTCCATCGTTTGTTATTTCTGAAGTTAAAGGGAAGTTAAGCTGAAAACTTTAGGAAAAAATTCCTATATTAAAATAAAGCAAAGTTTTTGCCCCCCCACCCCTCCACCACCCCCCCGCCCCCGCCTTTTCTCAGTTGTTTTTATGGGCCTAGATGCTTGGAGACAAAGCTAACACAACAAGAAATTTTAAAAACGTGGTTTCAAAGAGCAGCTTCACTGTCTTATTGATAAACTGATATATTATTATCAAACCAATTTTAATTCAGTCTTCAAAATGTAATCGTTCTTTCAGAAACACCAGGAGACACTTTAAGAATAATGCATTTTGTCCATCATTTACTTTCATCTGTCATTTAAATACTGATTTTTTTCCCCATAGGGAGAAAAAGAAAGTTTTACCATGTTTTCAACATGCTGTCAAGGATGTCTTTATTGTCATTCCAGGAGATGTCTATGCAATTTCCTCTCCCTGGAGGGATGATATACCGACCTTCCTCATTCAGACAGAATAAAGGAGGTTATGGTGGCACTACCCACCTCCTACTAGAACTTCATTTCTATCAGCAAAGAGACAAAAGAAACTTTGAGAATTAAAATCTCTTCTACTTCATTTCTTAGTGTTCTTTTCAGATGGAATTTGGAAACTGAGGTTGATCGTTAATTAAGATCTAAAGATTTGCAAACTTCCTCTCAAAGTCAACCATTCATAAGTGGTCTTGCTTACTGATGAAAGACAGAAAGGCAGAAAGTATTTTCTGAAACCTCAGAGACAGAAGGTGTTCAACACAGATGTTCAGGTGAAGTGGCAGTTCCAAAACACTGTACCGGGGAGACACTTAGCATGTCTGACTCCATATTGCTTCTATCTCCCTTGTAGCTGTGACCTAGAGCTTAGAGACCCCGGCTTAACCCTGCATACAGACATGTTAATCATCAGAGGAATTTGTAAAGGAATTTAAAGCTGAGATTTGGAAAAAAAAAAAAGAAAACTTTTTTTTTTTTTTACCCCAACTTACCTCACTCAAGGAGATAAGGGAATATGTACAGAAATGACTATGCTATGTTTAAGGTTTGCAGGAATGACATGACCAGATTCCTGTACCCAGTTCTTTGGGATGATATCCGCCATGTCCTCCATTTGCTGGTTTTCCAAATAAAGTTGATTTCCTCCCCCCAAATCTTGCCTCTTGACTTACTGGCCAATCGTGCAGCAAACAGAATGAGCGTGGAATCGGTTACAACACCTGTTTACTCTTCTTTAGGTTAAAAAAAAAAATGTATATATTATGAAATGCTATGAAGAAGTGGTTTCTGAGAGCAAGGTTTTGGCTTTTTTTCGTTTTTGCTAAAATGGTTAAAATTATGTCTTATTCAATTTAATTTTTTAGTAAGTTAAGAATTAGAGTATACTCCCAAAATTAGGGGGAAAGATGAAAGGATATATAACAAATTACTTCCTCAGATTAGGTTAATGAATATAATAAAAATGACCTCTGAGACATTAATAGGATCAATGCCTGGAAGCTGTGAAGTAGTTTGACCAGCCCTAGGGACAAGTTATCAAGTGTCAATCTTTAAAAATTAGTAACAATCCCATTGATGTCATTAAAATCTTTTACTTAAAGTTAAATTTTCAAACAATTGCTCTTGCAGATAAGAATAGAATATTCATTGGTATGAAATTATGCACAAGACCTATGTGCAAAGTCCCCATGTCCATCATCCATTCATCCATTAATTTATTATCTTATTTTTTCTGCAAAACTTATTGTCAAGTGCCATGCACTATGTTAAAACACTGAGGATATAGAACAAAAAAAGATACCTTCCCTTCCCGCAAGGGAGTGCACAGTCTAATTAGCAAAAGAGATTTGCAAGATAATAAATACAATACTGTATTTTTAAATAATATTTTTTAAAGATTTGTTTATTTATTTGAAAGAGACTGTGTGTGTGCGCCTGCGGGTATGAGTGGGGAGAGGGGCAGAGGGAGAGAATCTTCAAGGAGACTCCCACTGAGTGTGGAGCCTGACGAGCGGTCGGCCACTTAACTGACTGAACTACCCAGGGACCCCTTAAATAATATGTTTAAAGTATATGCAGCTTTATATTTTTAAAGTATAAACAAGGAGGGTAAATTGTGCTACAGAGAGGGAAAGTTAGAAGAGATTATATGGAAGACATTTAAGCAGGGAACCATGGCAAAATGATACTAAGATGATATAAATTACTCTGACCTTGAATCCTTACCCCCAAAATTGAGTTACCATTTCCTATTAAAGAATTGGAGCTTTGAGAGATCAATTAACGTGCCTGAAGTTGCTTACTGACTAGAAGTTGTTTCAGATTTTTAATCTAAGTCGTTGTCTAAAACCTGTGTTCTTTCCTCTACTCAACATTGCTCAGTCCCACACCTCCTTGTCTGAGACCTGCTGTAAAGATTTCTCTCCCCCCTCCGCTTGTCTTCAAGATCAATGCCACTCATGACATGTCTTCCTTTTTTTTTTTGGACCCTCACTGTATTTAGTTTCAAGGAACTATAGAATCAGAGAAATGGAAGGGATAGTTGAAGCCATCCAATTCAACAGTTCTTTCACAACAAGGAGAAAGAAAAAAGATCCCAGTGAAGTTAAGTGACTGAGCAAAGTCAGAAAGCTAGTGAGTTGCAGAGTAGCTCCAGAACCATCTAGTCCAGGCACATTCCCATATGCCTAAACTGTTGCTTCTCTGGGTGGTCATAATACCCAGTGGATATAGTTTGTTTTAGGGAAAGAACTGGCTTTCTTCTTTTTATCCTCAAAAAACGTGCTAAGTACATGGGAGTGGGAAGCCAAGAGCCATAAAATGAAAGGTAACAAATAAATAAATAACTCTGTTCAGCATAAGAAATGGGGGTATAAAGAAATAAGAGGAGAATCAAGAAGGCAGAGCATCCAAACTGGAGCCCCAAATTGTCAAGGTCAGAGAGCATTATCTTTAGAGGTGTAAGTGGTATTTCTATTGTGTGGCTAGAACTTGAATCCTCCTTAAAGAGGACTTCAATTACTTCTATTTTGACGTCAGTCTGTACTTTCTAATTGATTAAGTTCTTTCCTGCTTAACTCTTAACTCACAGAAAAGACCCTCCAGGGCAAAGCATCCCTTGAAGCTACCCCCTCTAGTGGCCCTGTTGCCAGCAGGACCCGGTGTGATTGACCTCAAATGATCGAGCTGACCTTTCCTGCCCGTTGCATGTACCCACTGACCTTTGTCCCACACTTGCCTTATATAAACCTGGAAGTATTGTCAACACTTTGGAGACAGTCTTTGAGATTTTAGTCCACTGTCTTCCTGATGTTCGTCTCACTGAAATAAATTCCCTTCTCATTTCACCACCACTCGTCTCTGTGCCTTTGGATCTTGCTAGCAGTGAGGGGCCAAACTTGGTCTTTTGGGGGGACCCCGAAGCCAGGTTCACTTGCATCCCTGTGCCCCATTTATGCTCTTTGTCTTCAACTTTTAGGAAAATCTACTATGTGCATCAACTCCTTATAGTATGGCAATGAAGGAAAAGGAACTACATTCCATTTCTGGGATTACATTGTGAAATAAAAAATCCTGATTTAGTAAGGAGAGACTAATATTAGAAAGGATCGCTGCAACAGGGGGTGGGAGCAGGAAAGGATTTTTGCAGGGGAAAGGGGGCTATGTCAATAGAGAGAACTCTGACCATAACACAGGCAAGAGTCTTAAGAGTTAGGCACAAAGAGTTGTGTAGTTTCTGTCTTTGTTTTTAATAGGGGGGGAGTACCTAGAAAGAACCAGGTGTGGGGAAAGTGGGATAAGAGGGTGGCCTGATGGGAGAGTAGATCAGAGTGATTGATCCTGAGGCCAGGCTGTTTGCAGAAGGGACTGTGTGCTGGCTCAAACTGAGGGTGGGTCAAGTTCAGGGGAAGGAGAGAAACTGAACCAGTTTGGTTAACAAGCATTTTGCTCCCATAGATCAGAGAGCACAAGCAGTTCAGCTAATCATTTATGCGGCAAAAGATGGAAGTTTAGATGGACTATGTCTGGCCTTATCACAGGTAGAGGGGTGTGGGATGGGAGCACCCACGAGTCTTAATTCTATCATAAGGGAAGGGTGGTTCCTTGGCGTAAGCCTTTTTCCAGAACACAAAAGATGGTGGGGGATTTCTTCAGTGTCACTGATTTCCAGGAATACAGGGATCAGGTAAAATCCCACACTGTAAACTTGGAGCAGAAAGAAGGGAAGAAGGAAGTGTCTGTGAGAGATAAGATGATGGGAGTCAGACAAGGGTCCTGTACAGATAGGAATTCGAAGTCACCAAAATGGTACCTGAAGTGCTCAGAAGTGCAAAGAACTCTTGCGCCAACTCCATGGATCAAGTCCTCATGGCTTGTCCTCCTCCATCACAGTCAGAGAATTCTTGTCTGCCTTATGCCAACACCGGATGATAATTGGTCCTTGAAGACAGATCATTTGCCTCTCTTCCCTGTATGTATCCTTAGCAGCTGACATCAAGTAAGTACCAGAACTCAGTTGTGTTTCTAGTGTTTGTTTCCCTTAGTTCCCATTATATTTGTAGAGAAAGCACAAGGATTTTTCTTGATCGATGCAAAGATCACTTTGGTCTGTGAGTGCATGATGCAGTCGTGGGAAAGAGCACCCGGGCCGCCGAGCCTGTGGGAGGCAGGGCAGCTGGAGAAGGGACTGGGGTGGGGTTGCCTCAAACACAGGAGCAACCCCAAGGAGCTCAGGGAACTCAGCAAGAGTCACCAGTGGTGGAGAAAAGAGGAAGACATTCCAAGCTCCCAGGGGAAATAGGACACGCATACACAGATTAAAAAATCAGATGAGATTGAAGAGGTAATTGTAGGGCAGAACACATGAACTATGGCTAGGCATGGCTTATGTTTTCTACGCTTATTCTTTAATAGGATGGCAGATGACTCACAGATATTGTTGCTGGGATTCTTGTCACTTAAAGTCTTTTCTTCCAAAGTAATAAGTGATCGAATTTCTTCTGAAATGGTCCCAATCATTAATGTACAACAACCTATCTGGTCAACTTTGGAGGAACTTCCACCCTCTGTTGAGTCAATCAGATCACAATTACACAGGGAGTGCTTGCAACTCAATATAGCTTGGCCACCTGCTCTTAAACACACAGTTACACATGGAGGAGCCCAGGACAGGCCGGCCCCAAATGCACCACAATGGCATATTGATCATTTTGAATTGAAGCTACTTGAGAAACAACCAGTGCAAAGACACTCAGACCCTCCTCTGTCCTCCTGAAAGCAAGAAACAAATCTCCCATATGAAAAATAGCTTCCCTGTACTAAGAAGGAAAGAGACATCTTTATCACCAGAGATAGGGACTTTAAAGTAAAAAAAGCTGTAGAAAGAAACCTTGTTACTTTTTTTTTTTTACTAATCTACTACCTCAGTCCAAATTCTACTTAGAAATCCTTACTAATTAAAGCTCAAAAACACCTGTTTTCCTCATCCTGGAAATTTCTCAAATCTATCATTTTTTTTGTCTAAAATGTATAAAAACATTCCCATCCAGCTGGAAGACCCTGGAGGGTAGAGGAAGAATTCTCTCTCCCCAACACACACTTGGTGGATATTTGTTGGGAAGAGATGAAAAAACTTCACAGCATTATCATGCAGAAATGAAAGTGAGTGTGGCCTCACATGGCATGACAGTATGAATTAGGGTATTCTTTGTAGTGTTCAGTAGCTCTAGCTGATTACACTAGTGTGAACTCAGACCTCCCAATGCCATGATCTAAGTCAAGAAACAACTGGAGGTTCCTAAAGTCTTGTTTTCTCTTTCATACTCCCTAGAGTTTGGAGAGGAGGTATGGAGGAAGAGAGAAGGAGTTCAAAGGGATAGTCCAATTGAGAGGAAACCCCACAAAGAATATGTGGTAAAACAGCAAGAGCTATATGAGCTATAAGAAAATAGATAAAAGCAAGGGAGGAATTCATACTTTTATTGATCTACGATATTATTTTATTTTGATGCAGTTGGAGTTTTTCTAGTTAAATGTTAGTTATTTGTTAGTAGTTCAATTCTATTGGGTTAGGAAATAGTCTACACCCAATTTTTTTAATGATGCACTACCTTGTTGAGTGTGGAAAAAGTTCCACAGGCACTTGGAAAGAATGTTAATTCTATCATCATTGGGGAAGTGTCCATTTGATCGTGTTTGTTAGTTAATTGTAGTATTCAGCCCTTCTATAACTTTACTAATTTTCTTCTAGCTTGTTCTAATAGTTATTGAATGAACTGTATTAAAGGCCTCTGTTATGCTGGTGGATTTGTGTATTTCTCTGTTTAGTTCTGTCATTTTTGGCTTGTTTTATGTCATTCAAAGTTATGATTTTTAGTACATAAATTTCAAAAATTCTATCTTCCAACTGGATCGATTCATTTGAAATATATTTATCTTTTGTAATGCTTCTTGTCTGGAAGCCTCCTTTGTCTGATGTTAGTAAAATGATCATCTGTTTCTTTTTTTTTTTTTTTTAAAGATTTTATTTATTTATTTGACAGAGAGAGACATGGCGAGAGCAGGAACACAAGCAGGGGGAGTGGGAGAGGGAGAAGCAGGCTTCCCGCAGAGCAGGGAGCCCGATGTGGGACTCGATCCCAGGACCCTGGGATCATGACCTGAGCCAAAGGCAGACGCTTAACGACTGAGCCACCCAGGCGCCCCATCTGTTTCTTTTCATAGTATTTGCATGATCTATCTTCCTCCATCACTTTGCTTTCAACCATTTTGGGTTATATCCCTTGTGGTAGCATGCATTTTATTTTATTTAGTCTAGTCTCCCTTTACATTTTTTTTAATTATTATTCCATTTTTTTTTCTATCTTAAAGTTGGTTATAAATTCTTTCACTATTCTATTTTTGGCTACGCTAAAGATCACCACATGCATCACTGACTTCTTGATGCTGCCAGACAATTAGATTTTTAAAATCTATTTACCTTCTTCCCTTGTTTCATCATTGCTGTCATGAATTTGCTTCTACATTTATTTAAAACTTTACAAGGCATTGTGTACAGATTCATCTCATTTATATTAACACACATATTTTGCCATTTCCAGTGCTCTTTATTTATATCTGCAGTTCCATTTTCCATGAAGAATCATTTTCCTTCAGCCTGAGGAAATCTCTCTAATATTGTAATCAGATCTGCTGAAGATGAGTACTCCAAGATTTTGTTTGTCTGGAAATTTCTCTATTGCAATTTCATTGCGCTAGGATAGTTCTTGTGGTACGTAGAAGTCTAGTCTGGCAAATTTTTCTTGCAGCACTTTAAAAATATGATTTCATTGTTTTTTAGATTCCATTGTTTCTATTGAGAAGTCAGGTGTGTTTCATTGTCACTTTTTTGGTGATCACTTTTTCCTCTGGCTGCTTTTAAGAATTTATCTTTGTTATTGGCTTTCAATGGTTTTACTATAATGTTTATAAACGTGGTTTTCTTTTTACTTATCCCACTTGGATTAACTGAACTTCTTGAATCTGTGTGATATCTTTTACTAGTTTTGAAAAGTTCTCAGCAATTATCTCTTTAAATATTTTTTTTGATCAATCTCTGTATTTTTCTAACTAAACTCTTTTCCTTTTTCCTAATCTTACTAAAACTGTCTTCTTGTGTCTACTTGATTGTTATTCATAGATTTCACCTCTTTATCTATTTTGTCTATTTTTCATAAATTTTTTAAACTATATTAGCTAGAATTATGTTGAAGTCTTTGTTTGCTAACTTTAATATCAGTTTTACTTGTGGGCCTACATCTACTGTTTGTTTTTTCTTTGATTATCAGTCATTTCTTTGTCTTTTCCTGTATTTAGAATTTTTTTATTCCTAAATTTTTTTAATTAAAAAAAAAAAACTGCAAAGAATCTGTTTGATTTAATCTTTTGCCATAGTGGAGTTTCCCAGTCTTGTGTTGGACAGATAGGGTGAAAGGCTGATTATTTTACTCTTATCAGGAATTTAGTTGTATCAAGGCTGCTTGGCAGTTTTATTTATTTTTTTTTTAAGATTTTTTTTTAAATTATTTATTTGAAAGAGAGAGAATGAGATAGAGAGCATGAGAGGGGGGAGGGTCAGAGAGAGAGGCAGACTCCCCGCTGAGCAGGGAGCCCGACGTGGGACTCGATCCCGGGACTCCAGGATCATGACCTGAGCCGAAGGCAGTCGCTTAACCAACTGAGCCACCCAGGTGCCCGGAAGTTTTAATAATACTCAGGCTACCTCTATTTTGCCTCAGAGTGTGGTTTTCCCAAACTTTGCTTGTGAGCATAATGGGTATTTGTCTCCTCAGCCATGAAAGACTGCAGGGGATTCAGTTCTGCCCTTTTTTTTTTATTTTTAAGATTTTATTTATTTATTTTACAGAGAGAGATACAGCGAGAGAGGGAACACAAGCAGGGGGATTGGGGGAGGGAGAAGTACGCTTCCCGCGGAACATGGAGCCCGATGCGGGGCTCGATCCCAGGACTCCAGGATCATGACCTGAGCCAAAGGCAGATGCTTAACAACTGAGCCACCCGGGCGCCCCTCAGTTCTGCCCTTTGAAGATACCCAGTCTGACTCTCCAGAATCCTACCTTTTGAAGATAAAATCTGTCAAACATCTTGAAAGGGAGACTAGCTGTGCACTTGAGGCAGGTCCCACATCTGGCTGGACTTTGTTTCCTAAGCACTAAAAAGCAACAGGAGACCTCAATCTCTCTTTGAGAAGCTTTTACCATAAATCTTCTGCATCCTGCACAGCCATAGAACTCAGAAAATATGCCATTAGTAAAACCAGTCTTGTGTTTCAGGTCCCTCAAGTTTCTGATTTGTCACTTCAGATTCATACAACTGCTTTGCTGGTCTCTTTTTCACGCAGGAGCTGCCAAGACTTTTATGGCAACCTTCAGAATTTGCTAATGCCTTCATTAAATAGAAATGGTTAGCAACCATCAGCTTCACCTAGGACAGAGTCTTGATTTTCTAGAATTGGGGTTCATCTAGTCTCATTTTTCTCCTCTAATGCCTTTAAAATACAATTTTTGTGATTTTCTAGCTTTTTCTAGTTGTTCCAGGGGGAGGGTGGCCATTCACCACCTATTACATTTATATAGAAGTTGAAGTGTCGGTAAATATTAAAATGATTCTTATTCTCATTTGAAATCCCATATCACTTATAGTCTTTGATGCATTAATCGTATTCTTATATTGTTTTATTGCTTAATGTATGCTAGTCTTATTTCCTTGGAAATTATAAATGTTGAGGGAAGAAATATTGTTTTATGTCTTGTGTAAACCTATCATAATACTGAACATAGCATAATTAAAAGCCAATTTGAAACATCTGATAGTTGAAAAAGCTGGTCTATGGGACATGATAAATATTCATCACAATCACAATTCTTCCAGCTTTATCCTTGTAAATCCTTGTCTAATCCATATATCCAGTTATCTATTCATATGTATACCCTCTCTCTCGCTGACCCCCTGCAAATTGTTTGCATAAAACTCTTCTCAAGGACTGATAGAGTAAGCATATAGGAAACAAATCTGTAGCTTTTGTAAATCTGCTTACAAAAAAAGTGGCTCTTTGCATTGTTTCTTATCCTTTAAGTGTGAAATCCATCCAAGAATTTAGGGCAACGAAGGTTTATTTCTCATGATAAACTTGCATGCTTCCTTCAATTAAGCAATAAGAATTCTCTAATCCATGTAGTTTCTTCTTTGCCCTGACTGCTATGAAAATAAGGGCTATTTTTTTGTTTAGTGATTAGAGCTGCATGAGTGTATGTGTAATCTGTTTTTATTCTTACTCCTTACCCCTTGTTTCTTTATGTGGTATGTGTTAATTGTACATTTTTGTAATTGTATATTTATCACAAGCCGTACCAAATTTTGAAAATGGGTGAGAGTCTATATAATTATATAAAGCCAATATGATGGACTAGAGAGCCAGAGGATCATCAACTTTGACAAAGTTTAGGCTTTTTTATTGCCAGGAGAACCAACTTAGCATCATTTACTTAATATTTGCCAAATATTGAATCATTAGCACAACTTCATATGATTATCATTCATTTTTCCTGACTTATATTTTTTTATTTATAAAAAGGTTTAAATATCTTTCCATGATACAAGCTCAGGCTTTGTGTGTTTAAAATTTACAGGAAAAGGGTAAAATTTCCAAAACTTTGTAAAGGTTTGCCAACATAAGCTTTGGGCATCTTGAAGTATCTGAAAAATTAAATTGCCTTTTAAAATTTTACTAGAACAATAAGAGACAAAGATAAAGCTCCACCAGAGGATTTTATGAGCAAGAGCCCAAGATTTGAGTGACATAATAGGCTATAATATCAAAGCTTTAAAGATGTGTGGAATTAATAGGTTAGGGAGAAATTGATAACTCTTTAATGAGGACAATCTAAAATTTTCTTTTCAATAACTGTAGTTAGGATTTGTGCCCAAATGTTATACCACTGGCAATTTCTTTTCATTTTCCAGATGTCAGATGAGCCCCGCCCATAAGAAAGCAGATTGTTAATTCCATTCATGTATGTTAACCCTGCAGAAGACAACGTTGCTTGAAGGATCATTTCCAAATAAAAAGGACAAGCTATGTAATTATTTGGAGCCTACTAGTAATGATTATAGTCCCGAATGAGACAAAAGTTCATGCAACCACAATTTGTAAACTTGTGCTGTAATCAGTTGTAGGTTTGGTATATAAGGGAAAATGAACGCTTACTGAAGGCCAGTGTTGGAGCAAGTTGAATAAAGTCAGTCCTCTGTGTAAGTCATTAATTACCTAACTATGTCCTGTGGTAGTTTCTCCAACTTTTTATCAAGACCACATTAATTTATCAAAAAAGTTATCATGACAGTGATTTTTATAAACAAAAGACTTTATTTCAAATATATTTTACAGTTTGTGTGTAATTAGGATTGCTTTCCAGACTCTGAAATTTAATACTAAATTGAACAAGCAAGGTACAAAATGGTGGTGTTTACTTAGGCCTACTGAATTCCTACAGTTCTGGTTTTTCTTTTTTTTTCCTTTTTAAATTGAATCAGTAGAGACATCAATGATAAAACAGCTTTCATCCTCTTGGTTATATTTTGAATAGCAACAAAATACCATTCCATTCCATATTCGTCTGCATATTTAGAAAATGGCACTAATGGGGGGGGTAAAATCTCATGAATCTGGACCTGACTAATTGAAAAATGATGATTATTGTGATCAGAGCCTAACTGGTTCATTCTTGGTGGTAAAAATAAAAAAGCAAATTGGTAGAACAAACAAAATTGTAGGACAGATGTTTAGCCTGTTTAAGAAAACAAAACTATTTTTAAGAACCTTTTAGCAATACTATTGCATACACTTTACATACTAATTACAATGCTTACTTATAAAACAGTTCTTCTCAGCTAGCTACTAGGTTGCTTCAGCAACTCAAGAAAAATAAATCTTTTTTTTTTTCATAAATATTCTTTAACTCAGACATCGGTCTAATTCATGCTTACCTTCACCTCCATTGCTATAACTGAGGTTTCAATGATGGTGTTAAGTTGTAAATAGGAATGACTGCTGAACTTCAAATTTCGGTAAGAATGAGTGTCCTGATTTCTTAAAAACACACATGTGAACGTCCTCAAAACACCAACAACTGAAATTGGCAAATTTGAGATAAATGAAAAAAAAGAGAGAATGGGTCTCTTTTCACTATTGCCAGTATTTTTTGGTTGTTCAAGGCATTGGCAGTAAGAAAACAATCCATTATTGCATGCTAGTCCTAAATATTCCATAAGAAACTAAAAAAAAAAAAAAAAACCCAAACAAAAAAACACGTAAAGGCCAAGAACAGAATGCTTCTAAATTGATGTATCACAGGACAAAACTAAGTGAACTTTATTTGGTAGGAAAGAGAGGGTGGTGATTGGGACTTCACCCCTTGAGGGAACAGGTTTCAGAACCAGCCGAGATCTTCCCTGTCCACATATTGTTAGCATATCCATTATGATAATGCTGTTTTTTGAAGTAAGGGGATGAGACTGACCAGCGTAGCCGTAGGTGGTCCATTATGAACACTGCATGGAATGTTTATCTCTTCACTTCTTCAATGGCTATTTTCCTTTCAAAAGAACCTCAATTTGTTTTGCAAATACTAAGTGGCTGTAGCTTTGTGAGTTTCCGTTATATTTTCAGTGTTCCGCTCACTTGGGAGTCTCTGAAGCCTCCTGCTTTGCTCAAGAACAACGCAGAGAACAGAGCAGAGAAATGAGGATAACGTACAAGCATGGCGCTGGTGGATCAAACGCAATCTAGGAGAGCTCTTTGCAAATCTCCAACTCTCGCCACTCACTGACCCTAAGCGTCAAGGTTTTCACAGAGGCTGAAAGTTAAAGGATGGTAGGCCGCAGGATCTGCAAAATTTGACACGCCAGAAGTCAATAGGAGAGGAAAATAGCCCCACCTCCTGGTTGTTTTGAGATACCAGCGCATGCCGCACAATCACGTGGAGCTGTTAAACAGCAACAGCTTTATCTCTATCCCTAGAGATTCTGATTCACTACATCTGGAGTCGCGCCCAGGCATCCACACTTTGAACAGTTAATTCTGAAGCAGGTGGTCCATGGACCAGACTTTGTAAAATACTTCAGTTAAGGGCTACAACCGGTCGAGTGTTACTAGAGTATATCCTCTTTATATACTTAATTTATATTCATTTGAACCAGATGCTATCTGACCCAGCATCTTGGTACTTACTTAAAAACCAAGCAAGCAAGCAAGCAACCAAGGAAACAAAAACCCCTACAGGAACCAGTTACACACAGAACTATCAAGATAGAAAAACATAATATGGTGGAAAAGACGAGCAAAAATGGTCATCGGAAGGAAAGGAGGCTTCTCGTTTTTCACATTTGCTTAAAAAGTTGAAGGTAGAATCCAGAGGCTAATGGGTATTTAGAAATACCCATTATTCTAAATTAGATGCCAGCAAGGCAAATATTAGTTATAGTACTTAGTAATTTCACAATCTGAAATTTACATTTTTTCTATACAAACAACAGGATAAAATGTAATTTTAAAGTGTAGAAACCCTGCCCCCATGATAGCATCAAACTTAGGGAAACAACATTAAAAGTGCTTCGGGCTGTAGGATTTTAAAGAGTATTAGACTCAATTGCATATGAGAGCGATATCTTTTGACATTATAGTGAAGGTAGATCCCTGCATGATGAGATGCATTATCATAAGTTCTGGTGGTCCTTCTCGCAATGTCCACCGCTAAGAATTAAATCCTTAGCTCTCAGTTCAAAGTCCACCTCAGGAAGCGGGGTTATTTATATTGAAAATGAAATTATTTTCCGTGCTTTTACTCTTTCCATAATAAAACTAAAGATTATACCTTCATAACAAGAATGGTGAAAAGAAACACAGTATAATAGGTAAAGAACACATTTGCTGTTTTTATTGGTGCCTTGCATGGCAGTAATACTGAAAAAAGAGAATGCAAAAACAAAAACAAAAAACAAACAAAAGAACAGGTTGGTGGCAACCCACATCTTTTTTTTTTAAGAGTACATAAACTCCTGTTTTATTTTTATTGTGGCATGAATGGTAACATAAAACCAAAAACATGAAAATATACAACTTATATTACACTATGTGTTATGAACAAAATATAAATCTATAACTCTATGTTATATTTACATAATTATTTATTTTATTAAATTTCAAGTGAGATGGTAGGTTGCACATACTTTGTTTTAAGCTCCAGGCATTTGATTGTCTCTTTTCTACTTTTTTTTTCCCATTTTGACTTGTAAAATCCAAAATGTTAGAAGGACTAAGAACTTTAGAGCCGGCGGAGCTGTATAAATACTGTTTTAGTGAACCAGTGACAGAAACACTGGGAAGGACAGGAATCAATCAGTAGAAAACTTAACACAACATCATCTTCAACTTGGGAAACTGATAGTTATAGGAAACTTTAAAATTAAATACTGTAAAAGCCTGTCTACACAAAAACTTATGCCCTATAAGAGATATCTGAACCACTTTAAGTGGGCTTCATAATTTTCCTTGCAGACCCCATAATTTTTATTTTACTATTAACTTGCTAGACAAATATTTTATAAACCTGTTTGCAAATATACAGTTGCTTGTTACAATTCAATAATTCACCCATTAGAATGAATGAACATTATTTTTTGATGTTTTAAATGTGATAAAAGAGATTTCCGCTGGGAACAGTGGCAACTTCTGGATTAAGAAAATATATGAAATTGGGACCACAAAATAGTTAAAGATAATTTTCTTTAAATGAATTAAGGTAAAAGTCTACTCCGAAATCAAATCTATGAAATAATTTCATCAAAGAAAACTCTTTTATAATCGTTCCTTATAAGAGGATTTGGTTTCAATAATAATTATGTTCTTTGGGAGGGATTTTATACATGGTTAACTTTTAAATGCAGATGCCAAATAAATGTTAAAAATTGATTTAACTAATTAATAAACGTACTGAAGAACAGTTTTATATTTTATCCAATTGCAGTAACTAGCCAAATTATTAGTAACTTGTAAATGAGCAACTTTAACCTATTTTCTCCAGTGATGTTCTCTTATATTCATATTAAAACATGACTACTTCTGGAGGAACTGATTACAATAGCCATAAAATGAGAGTTCAGGCAAGATTATTCCTCAGTACTGGGATGAGTGTGTGCATGTGTGTATGCGTGTGTGCACGTGAGAGAGAGAAAGAGAGAGAGAGAGAGAGGGGGATATGTGAACGGGGAGGTAGGAAAGGATAGAGGAGGGAAATGTTATCTTCATTTCAGTTTGATCTTACTCTCATTTCCTCTACCTTAGTTTTTTTGATCATCATGGGGCACAAAGAAAGAATACAAGGTTTTAGGATCCTTTACAAAAATGATAAACCAATCAAATGCCAAAAAGGCAATGTGTTAACACATTAAGTTGCTATTCATAGCACCTTTTATCAAATGACTTCAAAGCACTTTAAACATCAGTATAATTTTTCTTGTTGTTTTCTTCTGGGGAAAACTAAGGCAAAGAAACTGCGATACCCAGTGAATTCTATGTCAGAACACGAGAACAGAACGCGGGGTTCTGGACTTCCTGTTTTCGTCCAGGCACGGTATAGCCTCTCTGACATTAACCTAACTAAATAAAATTAACTTCTGAATTTCAGCAGTTAAGGGTCACCATTAACAATTTCGCTTTCCCCTTCAAATGAAACAAAATAAGGAACAAACAAAAAAAGACCAAACAGAAGTGTTTTGTCAATTCACCGGTAAGTGTGTTAGAATCGGTTTCAGCCGTGATTGCCCTCAGGGGCATCTACCTGGAGCTAAAACAAAGTATTCTTGTAGCCCAAAGTCATGAAATGAAAACAAAGCATCTTTATAACGTGGTGTAAAATAAGTATCCAGCAAACGTGAGAGGTGAACCCACATAAGTCAGAAAGAATTTGTTAACAAAGACGAAGAACAAATTTTTAAAAATCTGTTTTCACATTGTACATAATAACGATATAAAACGAGTGTCTATTTTTTTCCTTATCCAGAGTGCTTAAAAACAAAAACAAAAACAAAAATTGGCTCTAGATGACTGTGGCAATTAAATAACTAAATGAGTGATGAGAGCATAAGTTAATTAAGATTGAACACGACCCTCCTATTCACTCCTTTGTATGAAACACCAGAACTTGACATTGTTGGGGCCAAATTTTTAAAAAGGAGAAAACTTATTGAAGGCGAAGTAAAATTGTGTGGGTGAATGTGTGTGTGTGTGTATAAATATATATATATATATATATATATATGAGTTGGAAGATGGAAATTTGTTTTAAATATCTAACAGCTTATTGGCTGCACTTCCAAATCAGAGGAGAATAAAATAGAGAGGGAGAAATAAATTATACATAACTTACTAATCTGGGAACAGCTGACCATTATTATTATTATTACTATTATTATTATTATTTTATCATCATCATCATTACAACACTAGCAAAAAGAGGCAGTTCAAATGAAAATACAGTCATCAAAAACAAACAGAAAAACAAAACAAAATCTCTGACATGCAGGATATGATCAGCTCCTCCAAGCAAAACCCCAGAGCAAGTCTTTTGAGAGAGAGAAAAATAAAAAGGAGTTTTTTTCTTATTTATATGTAAAAATCAAACTTTTGGGTCAGGTTTGAGGGGTGGGATAGGAAAATGATGACTGGAGTGAAAACCATAGCACATCCAAGCTACTGGTTGGAGTATTTACTGTCTGATACTTCAGCACAAATAATGGCAATTGACTTTAAGTGATTTTGCATTTATTTGTACAAGCCCTATGACTGCCTTAGCATTTGGCTGGCAAAATCTAAATAAGCAGTTCTGTCACCATCAGTTGTTGCTCTATGCACATACTCTGCTGGAACCCAAAATCGGACTTCAGTGGATTCATCTTACGGCGAGGGAAGAGTGGTGGCAAGAATCACTGGGTTCAGCCAGGCTCCATTTTGTCGGGCTGCAATGACTTTTAATCAAATCCTGCTTTTTATGGTATGGGATGCACATGGCCCACAATTGTGAAATGCAAATGGCCTCTGCCTCATTTCATGGAGAGATGAAAAATACCTTATAAAATCATCAGTTCCATTTCCTGATCAGGAAAGAATGGAATGTTGAAATAAGCTAATTCTGTGTTTCTGGAAAATGGCCAAATACAGTCAGAGAAAACAATGATTGTTTTGCTCGAAGTTATCAATAGGAAAACAAACAGAAATCATTAAGTAGCAAACATTAGTGGAACCAACTGACCAGGAAGAAGGGACATCTGGGAACAGTTTGCTAGTAGCTTCCATGTTATACACGCACACCTCGATTACACAGGGCCGCCTGATCCATCCAATAATAATCATATTAGAAATTTAAAAATATAATTTCTGAGCCCTATCTTGGTTGTCATTTGAAGTGCAAAGTCAAGGTCAAGGTTGCTTCCAGACCAGTCACTTAGGAGGATGTGGGATTTCATCCCCAGATGTGGGTTTAACTCACAATGGTTCAATGTTATTCCTGTTAGTACCATAATCACACACATACATACACACAAAAATCCAAGATCAGAAAATATTTTTTCTCTAAATTTCTTATGTCTCTCTCTCTCTCTCTCTCTTTTCACCTGAGAACAGCACCTACAGTTTCCATTAAAAAAAAAAAAAGTCAAATCTCACCAGCTGCTGGTATTTCAGGTTTTTCAAGGGATTGTCTAAGATATAACACTGTCCTAACTTAAGAAGGAACAGGAAAAAGGAAAGAAAAAAAAAAAAAAAAAAGAAAATGGGTAAAAACTTCAGTAAAAATTTGGCACTTGCTCAAAGATGTAGTGTGGTGTGCAATAGATAAAGAAAGTCCTCTGAAGAAAATAATTGCTTATTTTGTGGTGGATAGCAAGGAAGTTAAAAACAGGCTCTTTTTCCCTCTTCCCCCCCCCCATGCACAGACTTCCATCTTTAAAGTATAGAGATGGAGAAGGTGGAGAGAAGTAAAGAGAAATTCATCTTTCTTTTTTTCTGTCAGGTGCATTACAAAAAAAAAAAAAGGAAAGGAAAGAAAAAGAAAAGGAAAAAACCCAGAAACCCCAAAAAACAAAACTTATTTCTTTTTAAAAATTGTAGCACAAAACAACAAAACACATTCACAAGCCACTTGTTGGCACTGTGTACCTGAGTGAGAATTTCTAGAACATTGTAGAACAAACAGCCATAAAGTTTATTAAAAAAAAAAAAGTTGACGGGTAAGACTTCAGTGCTTGGATGTAGCAGCTGAATTACTGGCATTATTTTACCCATAGCTTATTTCAATCTCTTGTTGTTGATATTGTTGTTTGCTTGTATTTTTTTTCCTTTCCAAGCCTTTTGAGGCTGAGGTCTATTAGTCAGCTGATGTCCCAACTATTTAAGACTAACAGTTAAAGTAACAGTCAGTGTATGAGAAAGTTAATGTGCTTGGCCACTGGTAAGGATGAACCAGCTAGGGCTTCTTTAAGTCCTAGGGTCACAACAATCTTTTGACCCTTATCAGTTGGCTTGTCCTGCAATATGGTTTTCACTGTCACTCCCATAATCTACATCGGGATCATCCTCTTCCTCATCGAACTCATCATAAATTTCTCCGTTGATGTCCTCAGCCTGGATCTCTTCTTTGATATGTGGCTCCTCTCCTTTCACGCCATAAGTGCTCTGGATAACGGGCATCCCAGGCTCTGGGCTGCTGGACACACTCGAGTGCTCCGAGGGCAGGTGAGGGGAGGGCATTCCGGCCATGGCGATGGCTCCAGGGTACACAACACCAGCAGTGGCGATGGGGATCTGTGCTTGTTGCCTGCAGAGAGGAATACCCCCCCCCCAAAAAAAAAAGACCGTGGGTGAGGGGATACTCACATGCAAGCTTTACTGTATAACGAATCTGTTCAGCTTGCCCAATTCTAAAATAGTGTTTCTCATCCTATTGCCCAACATTTAAAAAAATTGCATCCTCCTGTGATGTCGATACCTTACTTCTGTGTAGTGCTTGACAGATTACAAGGCATTTACATGTGGTACCTATTTGATTCTTAAAATAATTGTTTTATTACTATCTTATGAAGAAAAAAACCCCTGAGGTGCAGAAAGATTAAGCAGAAGAACTTGACCCCAAGTTCATGTCTCCTTCACTATAACATCCAGAGGTTTTAGAAATAATTAAACTAAAGATAATGCAATTTTAATGGAAAAAAAAAACCTAAAATTACTCAAAATAAAACCTTATTGCTCAGAACTCACCAGAACTGAACACTATCACTTTGCCCACCTGGTCCCTGCCATAGCTGGGGGCGATAGGAAGCAGGGTGGACAGCTCTGCATCTGTACAAGGCCCTGGGCTTAGAAAGACCCTATGTTTGGTTTAAAGTTCTGCTGCCGCAGTCTTGAAATTCTTAACTCTTTAACAGGAACCCCACATTTTCATTTTGCCCTGAGCTCCACAAATTATGTAGCTGGTCTTAGTGAGAAGGGATTAATAGATGATGCTCACTTATGCCTTCTTTCAATCATTCATTCCTTCATTCGTTCATGTTTACTATTTCGTCAGTGCTGGGTTTTGTGCTCAGCTCTGAGAAGACTCATGCCCTGGGATGTAAATCACAGGCCACTGGTCAGAGCAGGCAGACTCTTTCCAGAGATGAGGATAGGGCAGACTTTTAAAGTTTTTTTTTTTTTTTTGAAGGTATCCTCTTGCCATTTTCAGAACAGTATTTACTATTCTAAGCAGCCCTCAGGATCTTACTAACTTCTGTTCCAGATATGAGCAACTTTACTTCTCTGCTTTCTGAGAAAATTCTGCAGAAGCAATGAGGCTGCAGGCAGCCTAACAGGACACCGTAGCCAGGCTCACTGTAGGAAGCAGGGTAAAATCTCCTGGGAGCTACATTCTTGATTCCCCAGAAGTGAGCCTTCCCGTTCACAACCTTGTCGTGCCCTAAGTAGAATCTCCATTTTGCGGGATCTACAAAGGCCACACGTGTGCCTTGATCGCCCAGAAATCCCTCTATATTCCGAAGCAAGTATTTCTTTTGAAATCATTTTTATGATGTATGATCTCAAACAAGGATGGTGTCGAACTTGTCAATGTGACACCTTAGAAGTAATGAACACCAACAAGGACAAGAACCGATAATACTTCTCAGTTTTTAATAATGAACTGCACAACTATTTACTTTCAGCCAGTTGTCAGGAAAGCTCATGGGAGAGCCAATGTTCTAGGCCCTTGGAGTCACTTCATATGGAGATATTCTTTTTCAGGATCATGTGGGGAATAGTCTAGTCTCTGAAAATACACTGAGTTCAGGTTCTTTTTCAAAATGCTGGCTCGCAGCAAAACAAATATGTCTCACACACCATTAAGTATATAACAAGAAGCATTCCCCATGAAAAAGCGACTGAAATGTCCATACCCAACATTGAAGTATTGTCGCATTTCCTGCCGCCTGTTCCGCATGATTGCCTTGTATTCACCAATGCGCAGCTTTTTGCCATCCACAAGGCAGGTGCGCTTCGGCCGGGGCTTGTATTTGTAGTCGGGGTACTTCTCCAGGTGCTGCTTGCTGAGACGGGCTTGCTCCTCGTAATACGGCTGTTTCTCTAGGTTCGTCATAGCTTTCCAGCGAGATCCTGTGAGGAAAAGAAGGTTAGGATTCCAATATGCACAGCTGCGAAGGTTCCTAAAAAGATAACACTGACAACAAGAAAACCTACAGTAAAAATGCTGGCCCAAACCCAGAAATACATAAAAATGTGTTTGATTAGCGAACTATGACTCATGAGGTGAGATCCCACAAGAACAGCGGTGTTGCCGGCTGTGTCCTTAAGGAAACTGTGTACCTGAAGATACAAAGGTGGGGCGATCTATTTTTTTTTTTTTCTGGCTGGAATTAACAATGTAGCCAACCATGTATATCATACATTTAAAAGCTCACAGATTAAATTTAAAGAATATACCTTTCGTTTCCACATTAGACCACGATATGTCAACTGTGAAATGAAATGTTTTGCAAAAACTTATTATACATTTTCAATCTGTGGCTAATTATCTAGTTACTGAGTATTTTTACGTGGGGGGGCACATTACTTACTACAAGGTTTCTAACATATATTACATATAATTTTCTAACATATATTACATATAATTTCTAACACATATTACATAAAATTTTCCTCAAAATGTTTAAGTATGCTTTCATGAATGATTGCATTTAAAAATTCATTTCATTAAAACTTTAATTACAAAAAAATTATATAAATGAACATGCACTGGGTAACTACTGTGTGCTAGATACTATGCTAAAAACTTTACATAAGCTGTCTCATTTTTACCTTTCACTGGAATCCTGTAAGGTAGTTTTACATTTATACCTATTTCCAAAGATGAGAAAATTGAAGTTCAAATAGACGAAGTAACTTATCCAAGGTTACACAACTATTAAATTGCAAATCTGTGACTTAAACTCAGGTTGGATGTAATTGAACATGAATATGCTACAATGTATGTTTTTAGATACCCAAACCCACCTGCTATCTATGATCTAGTGGACGTCAGAATTACAAGAATAAGAACATATGGGGTAAGATTTTTCTCTTAATAAATCACTTTCAATAATATATAAAGATGTCATTTCTTGTGATACAGTATGCATTAATAATATTAATCCAAATTGGTAATCCAAATTGGTTCTCCCCTTCTTTTCACTTTTGATTTTGGTTTGGATTCAACTAGGATCACACACACACAAAAATGTTTGCAGCTTAATTAAAAATAATGATGCTACGTTCTGCATGGAGCACTGGGTGTTACATGCAAATAATGAATCATGGAACACTACATCAAGAACTAATGATGTAATGTATGGTGATTAAATAATAATAAAAAATTTTTCAAAAAATAATGATGTTAATTCTCAATATAAATGTGATTTAAAGATTTGGTTCTATTACTGTGGATATGTGTAGTAGTAAGAGAAGTAGTGGTAATAATGATGACTTTTTATTAAGCATGTGAGGAGAATCTATTTGCGGATGAAGTGTGTTTATCAGCAAGTAAACAGTTCAACTCTACCCAAAAGCACAAAGACCAAAATAACTGGAATTGGGAGTTCCCTACCAAATATGTTCTGGTACGGAAGCCTATACCTGCCTTCCAAAGTCATCTAAGCAAGATCTTAAGGCTTTCAAATGGGTTCATTACTCAACCATAATTCCATATCTCAAATGCAAATAGTTTACCGATCAACAGTTCTTCCCTACAAATGCTGACAATTCCTCAATATGGGCTGTTACATGTATTAAAGGAATACAGTAAAAGGGACGATACTCTTCCCTTAGAATTCTTTCCTATTAGAACAGATGTTGCCTGGGTGGGTATATCCATGCAGGTGTTACAAAAATTTATAAACAGATTTTTTTCCAATCTAGATAGCCAATATGATTTTATTCTATTTACTACAGAAATCCAAGTTAGAGTTCAAATAATAGAGGTTGTTTTTCTGTTCCTTTCTCAAACTTGTGTTTAAATAGCCACGTCCAATAATTTGTAGGTACAATCTCAAACTCTATATTGCCCAACATTATTCTCTAGAGGTATTGGAAAACATTGTTATTCTCAGGGCAAATATAAATACAGATAAAGCTATAATACTATTGAACTAGATCAATTCTTTTTGGGAAGTTTCTTACAAGTATGTACAACAGATTTTGAACCTCAGATTCGGGAGTGCAAAAGTGAGCTTACCAGAAATAATTTACTTAAGAATTAAAGAAATACATTAAAATTCCCTATCTTTATCACTAGATAGAACAAAGAAATTAGCATTCTCAATTAGAATAGGAATTGCTAAGGGTTCTTCTCTAAGTCTAAATGTTCTATAAGCTCAAAAAGAATACATTTCTCTAAGGAAAAGGAATGTTTATGCCTCATAGTAACCTGCCTCAGAATGTGATGACTCTTTAGATTTCCTACTGTGTGCATCATGCTGTATTAATTACTGGATATGCAGTGGTAAATCATTATGTTCCTTATCTTCTTGAGGGCCATATTCCAGTGGAAAAGAAATACATTAAGCTGCTAATTAAAAAATTTATTATTTTAATTACAATTGTGGAATGTACAGGAAGCTAAGGAGTTGGGATCAATCTTTTGTAGGTCGGGAAGGCTTTGCTGTGGAAATGACTCCTGTAAGAATCAGAAAGGGAGAGCTTTCTATGGAGGACGAACAGAATGGTCAAGTGGGAAGGGGGATTAGAGGAACTTAAAGTCAATCTGGCTGAAATGCAGAGGAAAAAGGGATATATATATATATATATATATATACACACACACACATATATATAATAAATAAAAGATATATATTTATGTAAAGATAATAAAGATCTATCTATCTATCTATATATATATATAAAATAAAAGATGTATAAATTCTCAGACAAGTTGGCTTCTAAATCTGGCATGTACTGGAATCACAGAATATTTAGACATTTGCTAATATAATTTCTCTGGAAATATCCCTGTATCCTAAATTACATTTTAAAAGATGGCCATATCCTAGTGATGTCTTTTTAAAATGAAGAATTAAGGTAGCCTAAGCATTGTCTGTAGCTGGCAAAATGGCTAACTATTCCATTTTATGACAGTGGAGACAAAGAGTGTTTCGGTTTGGTGGTAAATGCAGTTTTCATTTTTCAATAACTTTTGAATAGGGTTAACCAAATGACAAGTTTGGTTTTGGTTTTAATGGTTTTGCAGGTACAGCATCCACTGTATATAGCTATGATGTGAACCCTGAGACACACTAGATGAGCACTTTAGTTCTCTCCAAAGGAGAGGAAAACGTCTACTTGATCTGGGTGGGGCTGACTGCTTACCCTGGACCACGTACAGGGAGTAAGTTCCCTGTATTTTTCAAAAGATTGGCCTTTTACAATGGAAAACGGAGAGGACATCTGGGTATTCCCCCTGATGACAAAGAGGAAGATTCATTCGAAAAATCTGATGTTCAAAATAAGAAGAAAAAAAAAAAAGTCTTGGGAGTACTCTTTTCCTTTCTAAATTTGGCAATACAATAAAAATGAAGAGTTTGAGCTGAGCAGCATTGTCATCTCCATGGGATCTGTAATGAATTTGCACATTTTACTCCAACTACTGTATATCTAATCAGAAAAAGATGTCCCCCATCCCCTGATCCAGCACCAAACAGTAAAAGGTGATTCCTTATGTTAACAATTTCAGCAGAATGGCTTATTAAAACCAGATTTTAGGGTATTATAAAATGCTTAGAAGCCCTTTAAAATGTCAACTAGGATCCCCAGAGACTACGTAAAATGTCAACCCAGCTCAAGCGCCTGTTTTAAGCAGAATGAATTAGCGGCATGCTGTCGGAGGCTGTTATCCAAAACAATCAGTAAAGAGGAAAACATCAAGCTTTCTTTGTACTCTTATATGAAATGGGCCAGTTAGAATGATCTTGTGGATATTTGAAGATCACTTATTTGTTTGAAGCTATGACCAAATATTGAGGTCCCAAACACCTCAGTGGTTTTTTTTCCCTGCTATATCTTTAATGAGCACAATTCTATTGAAAAGTCTAAAATTAGGCAGCACTCCTTTTCATGTAGCCCATTATGATATAATCATATGGTCATTCTAATATTCTTTCCTTCAAACCAGGAAGAAATGCTTGTAGCTAGTCACATCTTTCCCATAAAATCTTTTGCTGCATTTCCTAAAGTACTTCACATCATCAAAACTGGTATTTCCCTTATACTTAGGATAAAGTTTTAATCAGTGACTATCACTTTTCCAGTATTCAGACACAGGAATTGAATGATATAAGACAGTTTAAACAATCTTAGTATTCAGTTTGTTTTTTTCATTTAGACATTTTGGGATTTCTAATTTTGTGATAACTGATACATCAAGATATGGAATATGCTTACACAAAGTATTTTACTCTTTCCTAGAGTTTTTCCCAAATGGAACAGGTATGATATTTTAAAAAAATGGGAAATTTCATATGGAAGTTGAAATATGGTCATAAAAAGGAAAAATAGATCAGAGATGGTAGAGATGTAAAAAATGTGCATTTCCTTTATCCATAAATATTCACATTTTCTAGGCTTCACATACTCTTATCTTTTGAGATAACATTCATTTAAAGATCTCAAAATCATTTTAGATGAAAACTGACACCTAAGTTCAAGTGGCTAATGGTTTTTGTTTTGTTTGTTTTGGTCTCATTACAAATGCATGCTGTGGACTGGGTAGCACATATTTCCACTCAGAGATATGAGCATTTGAGAATATGGGAGCATAAAAACACATGTGTATGTTTAGTAACTACCTCTAGATGATCAGTTCCTTAATGTAAAGGAACAAAACGAACACCTACTTGCATTAGGTACATGTAATTCCAAGTGCATTATGGATTTTAGTAAAGCTTTAATAACTTAGAGAAATGTTACTTATTTGTTGAAGCCCAAATTCAGAGTTAGGTGCTCCTATTCTCTTTTGTTGTTTAGGTCAGAGAATAAATAATCAAAATTTGCTTAGGTTATCTGGTAGCTGGCCATCACACTATCTGCAGATGAAGAAGATGATGACGATGTCAAGTGAACAGCACAACAGAAATGGAATCTTCCCTTCCTTTTTCTGGGACTTAAACTGGCATATAGTAGGTCTCTTTATAATCACTACCTTTACCTCTCACGATCTCTTCTGTGTGTGTCAGTGTCTATGTACATAAGGAAAATATGTACTTTATCTGTTAAGCTGAAAGCTGAAATGACAGGAAAAGTCCCTTTTTAAAAGATGCTGAAATTGGGGAGGGTATGTGTTGTGGTGAGCACTGTGAATTGTGTAAGACTGATGAATCACAGACCTGGACCCCTGAAACAAATAATACACTATATGTTAATTAAAAAAGAACAGTAATTCTAAAAAATAAAATATAAATAAAAAGATGCTGAAAATCTGCTTAAGGCTACTAAAAGTATAAATCAAAAATTGCCCCACATGGCCCATCTTCTTGGGTCCTGACAATCTAATTTTCAGTTACAGTACCAGAACAAACATCACCTCTACCTCCATCCCTACCACGTGAAGAATTCTATAGTTCAAAGGTCAATCCCATTACCAAGCAGCTCATAGGAAAAGAACTTTTTTCTTAGTCTTGGTACAAAATATTTCTAGATCTTAAAGAAGAGAAAATATTACAACAATTAGTATGGAGACACACAACTAAATAAGCTATAGAAACTGGGCACATTTCTCAACAAACATGAAATGCTTCGTCATCGGAAGAAAAGCCTCAATTAATGGTGCTTATTTTTTAGATAAGCAGATCACATGAACTGCCTGGCCTCTAAAGCCGGTACCTTTCAACAACTGCAGAAAACAGAGCTGTAAATTTATTCCATGCATCACATAATCATTAATACATTTCTTACCCAATATCTTGCTGATGTTGGAGTTGTGCATGTCGGGAAACGCTTGAAGGATTTTCCTTCGTTCGTCTTTAGCCCACACCATGAAGGCATTCATTGGACGTTTTATGTGGGGTTCATTGCTACCACGCCCTCTGGATTCTCTATAAATTCTTGATTCTGAGACTCCAGCACTTCCTAAAAATAGGGAACATTGCTTCGTGTGAGTGTTAAGACCTTTGGTAATTCTCTTCTTTGTATTGCTATTGAATATTTGTCTAGTGAAATATCTATTCTAGTCTATTGAAATATGAATATAAAAAGTACATCTGATCATACTACTTCCAGTTCTTGAGACAGATGCTTGTTCATGAAGTTTTTGTGATAAGCTCTGTGGTGGCAATTATCGTATCTGTATTTTTAATCCATTTCTAATATATTTTTTCCTTTTTATCGATGGACTATGGACCGTTTCACCATTTTCTTTCAAGAGGACAAAAGAAATTTGAATATGTAATCTTTGATGCAAATTGGAAAGAGAATAGCTGGGGCATACCAATAGGCATGCTGGTACCATGGAAATATTAAATAGGTGGAGAAGCTCACAAAATTGTGAAACACTGATCTGTTTGGCACGATGGATGACCACAGGTGAGGATGTGTCTCTGTTACCTAAAGACGGTGAGAATACTCAGTAGCCATTCCCTTTTCCTCTCTCTGAGGTAATATAAATAAAAATGCAGCTAAATAAAAATTTGAGGTTAAAATACAATATAGACATTCTTCTGTAATGTGTTTGGCTTTTCTTTGCAATTTTGTGCTAATAAATACATGAAATATACTGATGCATTAATGATAGCCTGCTCCCTAGAAGATCTCTGAAAATGGTAGGGGAAAAAAAAAATGAACAGTTACACTACTATGGTTTCTTTAAAAGTCCACAGCCACATATTTAAGGTGAAACAAATAATATATTCATTCCCCTGAATTTTCTCCCTCATGTCTAAAGTTACCCAAAGAGACCCACTGAAAGTTCCTTTCCAATCAGCAAGACTCAAGGTGATAAAACATAACCAAGAGCCACAGTAGAACTCTTGGGAGCTGCCCTCCCTCCTCTAGGCTTCATGTGACTTTGTAGAATACTTTCACCAGATTAAACAGTTTCCAGAGATACTCGAGTTAGGCAAAGAAAATCAGGAGAAGCAGAAGGAAGCACAGAACTGTGATACCAAGTTTTCCAGGGTTATCATTAGAAAATATGGAAGAGATGTATTTTGGTAGCATATAAAATTTTTAAATAATTTGGGCATTTCTAGAACTTGTATCTTTAATTAAAGCATTGCTTTTTTTTTCCTTCCCTCAGACACCTCTTCCTCTCTTTTCTCAATTAGAAGGAACAGAAATCAACCAAAATTACCCAGACTTGAAGACTTCTAGAGCAGCAAACAGAAACACAGCATATCTGGTGGTGGAGTTTCTCATTATTTCTCACTCATAGTATGCTCTTTGGTCTGATGAAGATTGGAAAATGTTTTGCATACAAGCATGACTGAATTTAACAAATAAAAGCAACAAAGTTTTGATGTTTTAATGCTGATTACTATGGGTATATTTTATCATGCTAATACAACTTAAAATTTATGAAATGTGTTATTACCAGTAATTGTCTTTTTATTGACAAAAATGAGTGCTAATATATGGCAACATCTTTCTGAAATGGGTTTGTAACCAGCAAATGATCATTTGCACATCTGCTTTTTCTTGTTCTTACACCTTACAGCAACATAAGCAATAAAATGAACATTATGCAACTTCATCAAAGCTAAACAAGCTCTTTATATGTACTTAGACCACGTTTATCTTAGCCAAGTGATGTAGAAAAGAGAAGGAAGTGTTTAGATCCCAAAGGCCAGGAAAACACTGACTTTGGTTGGATATCCAACTGAATAAAATTCAGTTTCGATAAAATTATCTGGCTACATGCTCAAGTTTGGCTAGTCTCTTGGCTAGTGTAGAACTGCACCTAAAAGTAGAACTGGCCCAAGGCACAGAGTAGACAACTCTGTATTTTGGGGAACTCAAGGCCATCTCCTCAGTCCTAAAGTATGCTTTCTAATGGTTTGCTCTGGGGCAGTCTTTTCTATATGCAGGGGACTTTCTCTCCCATAGTAACAAATCTGAGGACAGTGCTCTCAAAATGCATATATGGCACTTGACACAGGAGGGAGGTTCCCAGCTGCAGCTCAAGGTAAGAGGAATAGCACTTTCTTCTTTTTCTCTCTTTGCTGTGCTATTAAAATTAGTGTCAATTTAATTAGTTGTCATTGGGGATGTTTAGAATGTTCAGAGATGATACAGACAACAGAAGTCTTGAGGCACGCGAAGAAAGCATGAGGTTATGCAGCTGGTGTTCTAGTTGGGTTATAAAGGGGAGGGAGGACACTTGACTGAATGGTAGACAGTATAAGAGCGAAGGGTTCCAAAGTGCAAATATACATGCACACACACACACATATATATGTGTGTCTCCTGAAAATGTCCGCTTAGCCTTGTATTCTGGTCAAAGTTTGACAAATGAAAACTTGAAAATGAGCTTGTAGACCAAGTTTCCGAATAGTTTGCTTTGGGTACAAGAAATAGGGAAGTGAGAGAGAAGTCTGGCAGTGACTGGGAGTATTTGCTTCAGAATCATGCCATCTTGAATCCAAGACCTGCCTCTGGTAATCATAGCCCTGTTATCTTGGAGAAAAATGATTCAAAATTCCCAGGGCCAAATATTACAAATACTTCATTTGTAATAGTATTTATCTCACAGGCTGTGCTAGAAATTAATGAGATGATTTATGCAAAGACCTCAGCAGATTGCTTGGCACATGGGAACTGCTCAGTACATGTGAGCCCTTATTGTAATGACCAGGTATAAGGTGGCTGTCTTATAGACTTTTTAGTAGTTTTAACTGGCACTAAATAGACACGTCTGCACACTATCAGAATATACATGAACAATTTTCACAAACCATCAGAATCTCCACTCATATTGAAATCCATCATGGCATGGCTAAATTTTCCTTCTTCATTCTGTTTAACTGCCAGTTGCTGAGTCAGACTCTCCAGTGTTGTTTTTTCCTTAAAAAAAAGAAATTTATAATGAGAGCTCAATCTGGAAATTATAATTATTCAAAGACATTTTTTTCTTGGGCCATATATAATACATTAGCTTCTGGAAGGGACAGAACGTTGATTTAGTCACCTTTGCACATTCAGCACATTATGCTGAGGTAATTGATCAGCAAATGATCAGCAGCGTTTTTGAAGGAACTCTGATTCTTAGAATCCCCTATACAGTCTTGGCATTTGGGTTTGGTATGCCTCAGGGGTATATGCAGGGATCCTTGGAGACAATCTTCCCAAATCATAAAATGTGCAGAGAAATTTCATAAAAGCAACCTGTTTTACAACATTTGGAATGCCTTTATTTTTAGCCAGACAGTAGAAGTATAGGAGTGGCATGGGGCCCAGAGAAAGTCTTCCAATAGTCAGGTGACCAACTGATAGAAACATAATTCACAGTAGTGCCCTCTGGTTGCCATCTCCCTAAATGCCATCTGCATTCCTCATGCAAGGGTAATGAAGATGTTTAAATATTCATTGCTAATTGCTTGTCAAGTCTCTGTACATTCGATGTGAGTGCCTGCTACTTGGACCACAATTTGATTTGGATTGCTAAGCCAAAATATTGAGTTGGCGAATTATTTGAGATACAAATACACCAAAATTAGATCTGCAAAGACATCAAGTCATTTAAAAGCATGCAGTGCATGATCTGAATTCATGGAGAACGTGGCATTACAAACAATTATTTTCAAGGAAAATATGTATTGCTCAATCTAAATCACATGAGATATTAAACTACTTCCAATTAAGTAATTGGGTGATTTTATGAAAAGAAAAAGCATACAATGGAAGGTTTACAACTTTTTCTAGCACTTCCCATCACTGCTCTGAGGATGACTTGGTTCCAAAACAGTTTTAAGAAAAGCATCTATCGGATTTCATAAAATTTGCTCAGGTTTCTTTATAATTATTTACCTCATTTTCTGAGGAACACCATCATGAACTGTACAAATGAACCACATATACTGTGGGATAGCTATTGACATATTAAAATGTTCACAGAAAATAATTAACTACTTAAAATAATTGTATTATATGTAAAGGGGTCCAACTAATGTTCCCACCAAGAACCATTAGGGTATTGATATTCTTAATATAGTATATGCTTTATCTCTACAAAATCTCTGACAGTATTACAATTGTACATACTAGATAAAAAATTCTCTAAATTTAGTGGCCTTGGAACTCCTATTCATCAAATTCTCTACATGATTTAGTAGAAAAAATATTTAATTGTCCATTAGTATAAAACATAGCAGGGAAATTGGAAACAAAATAGTTGATAACAACTCGAGTTCTATAGGATAATATAGTACTAAGTTGAAATAAATTATATATTTAAAAATGTAGAAAATGATCCAATTAGTTTGTGTGAAATTGGTATTTTCTGCTGCTTTATATGCTCTGGATTTCTTTTGCTGAGAGTCTGTTGTATATATTCAGCTAAGAACAGGAGCACCAAGGACACCAGCTTAACAGACTCTCTTTATAGTAAATGTAGCTGTTAAAATAGAAGACAGTTACATTAAACACACACACACACACACATATTCCATCAACATGATTTGATCATCTCCAGTCAATGAAGACTTTACTGTACTATCTTTGGGGAATGTACTAGGCATGGATTGCCTCTCAGGTTTTGATTTAATGGTGGATAGGGCAATAAATGCTACATGTTTTAGAAAGAGTTTTCCATTCTGAAGCAAAGTCTTTTAAGAAGAAGAAGCAAAATGAAGGCAATTGGAGTAGAAAAAGGACAAAATGTTGAGTGACTTCTAAGGCTCTGAGTTCAGCTGTATGAATCTTATGCCATCTTACCAAGAGCTAAAATTAGCAAATGATGGGCAGGAAACTAACCATCAGTTTTTACAGTAAGTGAACTCTAATCATCTACCCCTAAAGTATACAACATAATAAAATTATTTAATTAGTTACCCAAAATGGAATGTATAATACTTCCCAAGAACATGTCCATGCGAGATAGTGGAAGTCAACAGGGTGAGCTGCACTGTTTTTGTGACTTTTTGCATAGCTGATTCTCAGACATATGAACAGGGAAATGAGATGTGACTGGAGGAATTAGAGAATGTGTGGTGTGCCTTTAATTAAAACACCTTACAACAGCATGTAAATCAAAATGGTAACATTGGCACATTTTAAAAACCCTTGCAGACAATAAATTCAGAAGACTTAAAAGAATTGAGGTAAGGGGGCTATACTAAAACCTAAGTGGTTCTATAGTAAATATATGGTATATTAAAACACAATGGTTCCATGGCAAATAATTACCATAGAATTTCACATGAAAATTGATCCTATAGTAAATAAAAGTTTATTTTTAGTACTTTTTTTAATTTTAAGATTCTACTTATTTATCTCAGAGAGAGAGAGAGATGGAGAGAACACGAGCAGGGGGAGGCGCAGAGAGAGAAGCAGTCTCCCACTGAGCAGGGAACCCGATGTGGGGCTCGATCCCAGGACACCGAATCATGACCTGAGCTGAAAGCAGATGCTTAACTGACTGAGCCACCCAGGATCCATCCAGGTGTCCCATATATTTCGTTCTTATGTAGGGAGTATATATAAATCTTTATGTGGATAGTTGTCCAGATAATATACTGAAACATCAGAAGAATGAGTTGAATTTAAGAATAGTTCTCGAAAGTTTAAATTCAATCTATAGGTATATAGGAGGAGAAAGAATCAGCCATATGTTATAAAGCACAAATGCTGGTACCTTGAGAAGATCCCTCTGATCCTATTCCTTCCAATTCCAGCATCCCTGGCTGTCCCCGTCCCCAGAAAGTCCATCTATGCACTACCATGTCTAAAATTCAGCCATTTAAGATTCTGTTCCTTGGATTAAATCTTTCCCTTTCTAAAAGCCTCTTTTCAAACATGCCAACATAGCTCAATAAGGTAATATTTTGATTCCCAAAGTTCCTATAATTAAATTAATCTTTTCTAAATAGAGGCAGCTGAGGTTGCCTGGGTGGTTCAGTGGATTAAGTGTCTGACTCTTGATTTTGGCTTAGGTCATGATCTCAGGGTTGTGAGATTGAGCCCTGCATAGGGCTCTGCACTGGGTGTGGAGCCTGCTTGAGATTGTCTCTCTCCCTCTTTCTCTATCCCTCCCCCCACTCTTCCCCTCTCTTAATTAACTAATTAACAGAGGTAGCTGAAATAAAATAAGTGCAGTTTGATATCAGGTAGAAAGGGGGTAAATGGGAAGATGCTGAAAATGGGAAACAAGAAATTGAGTTTGGGGAAGCAGAAAAAAATGCTGATGGGCACAAGTGATAATTTTTACCAAAGTTTAGATTCTTAGTCCCATCTGGCTTTAATAAAAAACACATTAGTCAAGAATTTGTACAGGAAAAGAACACCTCATGCCCCCACTTTAAGATCAGTGTTCTTGAATAAAAATCCAGTACAGCGCTTTTACTTTACTGCCCTTCAGTACTATTGAAATGTTGGTCTGAAACTGACAAGATTCACTGGTTTTCTCTCATCTACCTTTTTTTCTATCAGAAATAAAGCAAAAATTAAAGAAAAATAAACACATTTAAAGAAATACTTGCTAACATTCTGAAATGCTCTAAGTAATCTCAGAGTAGAAGGTACAAGCATATTAATTACTACAAAGTAGTCAAAATGAAAGAGTCTTGAGAATTTATAAATAAGGATCAAACAAGATGACCTGTATGCTTTCTCTCTTGAATACAAATTAGCAATTGGATAACAATAAGATTTCCTTTGGGAAGATGATTCCTACCTGGCTAATCAAATCTTATACAATACTGTAGGTTTACTGAGATCAAGGGGCAACATTAGGTAAAGTCTATTTTTATTTGAAAAATCTTCTGATCCTATGTTGACTTGAGCAAGGATCCAAATGAATTGTATCTCATCTACAGAAGAAAATAAAGTTTTAGATCATATAGTTTTTTTTTTGGGTCAAATAAATGATTCTAAACCCAGCATTTAAAGAAGTATTATTACCGTGCTAATATTCACTTAGTCAATTTAGCAGCTGGTCTTGGGCTCTGGGGCTCATTCAATTGACTTGCTTGGTAGAAAACAACACATGTATTGTTTGTGCATGACACCAGGCTATGGTGGGAATCAACAAGGAAAGCCAAGAAATATCTAGAGATGTAAGCAATGAGTTGATTAGAAGTAGTCAGTAAAGATCTGTACATTCTGAATGGCAAAAGACCATAGGGATTAATGGGAAGAGGACATATTTGAAAATATAGAAAATGACCCATATAGAAAATAATGGGTTTGGGGATCCAAAACATTTCTTCTTAACCAAACTCTGCTGTGTATATTAGCTATGTTACTTTAAACAAATCAATTCTCCTCTCTGAGTCCCAGAGTCCTAATTTGTAAAATGGGGTCTAAATATAATGATAGATTCTCATCAGCTTAAAAAATTAAAATATCTGTGCTTTTAATATTAGGGAAAGAAGTCAATGAAGGAAATTGAAAAAATAAAGATTCTTCCTAACATATATGAATTACAGGAATAGTTAGTTCAATAACAGTATTAAGTAACTTGCCATGGTTATGACCTTTTATTTTCTATGGCTAAAGTAGTGGACAAATATGCATTCAAAAGGAGAATTTTGCTAACAACTCTAAAAATTGTTGAGATTTTTTTCATTCCTCTTGTCTATCATCTAAAATAATGTATTTAATCTTTTTTATTTTCTATTTGATGTTCAGACATGATGAACAAATTGAAAACTTCTCCTATTCCATTACTTCAATTTATACAGAAAATAACTAAAAATTCACTGTTTATAGAGGCTCAAACGAATATCCTGTTTTATTCCATAGAACAGTCAAAAACAAAACAAAACAAAAAACACACAAAAACTCTGTTTTAGAGGAGGTAGATATTTCCTTAGTTACCTAATCCTAAATTAAACAATGCATGACTAAATGGTTCCTCTGTTACTCCTTGAAATTGGGATTCGTATAAGTGATGAGCTTTACTCCCCAGCAGACACACATACACAAAGAGAGATGGGCTGTGGATCAGCTATCATAATGGACATCCCTGAAATAAAGCTCACAAAGCTATAAAACTCATAAAAAGCACATGCATGAAATGACAGAATAGAGTGTGACTGTCAAATGTTGACTCAGTAACAGTTAAACCCCTTCTGGCTGCACTTTTTTTTTTATGGTCTACTTCTATACTAATGACATGGGAGGAAGAATGAAACAAAAAAGGTTTTTAACCCTCCAATTATGTGAACCTCACAGACCACCAAAGAAGATGAAAGATTATTTATAATGTCATAATGATTTATCATTTGGAGATTTTTCTCATCAGCTTAAGTAAAATACAAAGAAATAATGCATATGTCCACCCCCTCAACCTCTCAGTTCCACCCTTGCTTATTGAGAACGCCATTTTCTAAAAAATAATCATCCACCCACATAATCTAACAGCACAAATGGGAGAAAAGGCTTTCTTGTAAATTGTATATAAAATATATACAAATACATATTCTCTCTCTCCGCTCACACACAGGCACACACACACACTTCCCTCCAAGACTAACAAAAACGTAAGTTGAAGAAATAATTCACTAATTTTACTCTGGTCAAATGTGAATGTACCCAGTGGGATATTTCCAGACACATTAGTACCCTGAAATCTGGTATCCTTTAGGAATATTTCCATCAGAGGATCAGTCATAGAGATATGGAAACTAAGGAGTTGGAAAGGTCCATAAATGGCCTCTGATCTACTCATCTACAAAATCATCCTTATTTAATCTTGATGTTTTCTTTTTCAATATCCAGAGATTCTCCTAGTGGAGAAAATCATGAATTAGAACACATAATTTTGTTCACAGTCTAATTTCCTTTCATGAAATTTGGTAGCCACCTTCATGAAATGTTTCCTGAAGTATAATTTCATCTAAATTTCTTAGAAACTTAGTTTCATCAGGCAATCTGGTCAAATTGAAATGTACTGGCAGATCAAGTTTTCTTAAAAAGTATTGTAAAGTTGAAGATAGACGGAATGGTTTTGAAGGAAACACAGTTTCTATGAATTCAAGTCTTAATCCAGATGAATAATTATCCAAGATAGTAGCATGACTTATAGATATAATTGATGAATTCCTATGATTTTTAAAGAACTGATTTAAAGTAGGAGAAATATTAGAAAGTTAATGACAATTAATTCTGACTTATGAAAGAAGAGAGAAATTTGAGGAACAATGATCTGAGCACTTAATGTATGTTCCAGAAAAGACAAAGCTGATGGTTACAAGCTTTGGCTAAGAGCATGTAATAGAGGATGTAGTGACAACAAAAAGCCAGTATGGATTCAGTAACAAAAACAATATTATAATGACCTTAGTTTATTTTTCTACAGGAACTGGAATGCAGACCAGGGATGCTCAATGGTCATAATGTTTTGGGCTTAACTCAGCTTTGGATTATGTCCCTATCAATATCCTTATTGTCATGATGGAGAAGTTGCATTGGGCCCTGAAAAAGAAAGCTGAATGGGATGGGAAAAGCAGGTACAAAATACCTGTCTTTAAATATCTTAAGAATTAACTTATTTAAACAAAAAAGAATCGAGCCCTCTTATTTGTGAAAAGCGATAGAATTTGGCTATATACAGTCAAGAGATACAACACTGACCGATGGCTTTAAGTTATCAGGTGAAATATAATGAACCACAAAGAATTGTCTAATAGTCAGAGGTGTCTGTCCATTAAATGAGCTGCCTCAAGATGTAAAAAATTTCCCCTTTCTGGAAATTTTTGAGTATTAGACATAGGACTACCTATGTCTGACATATTAAAAATACTGAATAGGAAATTCAAGGCCCTTTTCATTGTCTTTCAAACCTGCAATTCTATGTCCTACTTTACTGGACACTCCCTAAAACAAAACTAAAAAATTGTGACCAATATATAAAACTATACATATTTTCTCTATCATAAATGACAGTTTTCTCAAAAGTTTTTAAGTTTCAAACCTTAAGGGCCCTCCCCTTATAATTGAGAATTCTGCCAGTCATCAAAAATCTGCCATCATTTTCTTAAAGTCAAGGGAGAGATTTCAAATTATGAAGAAAAAACATAGGGTTATTGAGATATATTTTGTGAAGAGACTGCCAAATTCATGGAAACAATCAGATTCACAGATTCAGGTACTTTGTGAAAGACACAGTTATATGCTCAAATTCAACAGTACTAATTTAGTCCTTAAAACAGAAAACCACTGCCAGGGACAGGAAGAAGTCACTGAGGCCTGGGAGATTCATGCACAAAAAAGCCACTCAAAGGAATCTGTAGAAAACAAATCAGTCACAAAGAAGGCACACATGAACACCGTCAAGGCAAAACACTGGCCTTTGCTTGTGCTGTGTACATGTGGAAACGGGAAGGCAGGGGAAGAAAAAACTAAGACCTGAGTTTTCAAATGTTTGTGTATGTGGTCAGCATTCTACCAAAGTCTAAAAAAACACCTTGTTATATTTCAAAGCAGGGCAGATAGAGATACTGTGTGCACTGAGTTAAATCAAAAGGGTTAACGTGAGAAAAACAGGAGGCCAACAAAGAAAAACAATAGAATTCACCACCAAGGCAGGATGTCCGGTAGGTGGGAGGGCTACAAAGATGTAAACACAAAACTTGAACATTGTCTGATGATAATTGTTCTATAAACAATGGGTAACCCAGTTATTGAGCTGCAGAAATGTATAGAATTTTTCTCTTTAATTTTTCCTTTTCATGGAATAAAAGCTATAAAACTGTTAGCTTTCTTATGAATGTAGCCTCAGTAGCCAGCAGTCACCTCAGTTAAATAAATATAATTGGACTGTTTTAAAGAGTCATGGCTTGGTTCAGAAATGCTGGGTCTGACAAATAGAAACGGGCACATCAGAGTGATAGTTCACTTTTCAATTATCCATGGTTGTTTTAAGGGAAGGGGGAGAAAAATACAGATTAGAACAGATATTTAGAATCTCAATTTAATCAACAGCTAAAACTTTACATGTTTTATCAGCACTGCTTACGAGAAGCAAAACAAATAAGATGGAGTGTGTTCCTTTTGTTTTCCTAGCTCATCCTTTAGTGAAGAGGCTGGTGGTGCGCGGTGAAGGAAGAGAGACTTAAGAAGGGAACAGACACAGGAAAAACAAAGAATGGGAAGAACGATGTACATATTATGGAGATGGGGATTGCTTAAATGAGATTTCTGTAATAAAGCCTCAAGACTATACTAACTAATATACATGACCAATGCTGGAGCACAAGCTAATCATCAGGCACTGAGTACTTTCTCGAACTTCTTCAGCACGGTCCTTTAGAAGAGAGACTGAACTCCAAGCCACAAGACCTTGGCTTAAAAACTGATCTCCCACTGGAATTCCTAAAAACTTTTCAAATCTCATTTTTATTTTTAAAACAAAGATAGAATGCTGTTCTGCTCATATTACAGTACAAGGTTGCAACCTGATGCGAAATCACTTTGAAAAGGGTAAAGCACAAAATAAACAGCAATAGCCATTATTATTCCTATGACCCATGAGCAAGTCTTTCTCATTTGTAAAAAAAAGGAGAAGTGGTAGGCTTGTGGAGATTCAATGAGATCCTTTGAAATGCATGCACAATTCACAGTAGTTTCCTCATAATTTTTAATCCATATTGGTAAAGTAGTTTGCAATAAATGACACTAGAGAATGCAACACATCTAGTAAATATAAGAGGGTAATTGAAAAACAAATGTCTCTAATTATTTCAGTGCTTTACTGTTTAATTGTCTTGAAGGCAGCTATTCGATCTTGGAGATGAGGATTAGGAGCAAGGGAGAAGAGAAGGAAAGACCATTCTTAGTACATCAGGTTTTTAAAGAGAACACTTCTGGTCCAAAAACAAAAGTGATTCTTACTTTACTTATAGGAAATTTAGAAAAGTCAGAAATGTGGGCCCCTGTGTACCAAGTTACAACCCTAACACCTTGGCATCACTATAGCATCTTATTCTTCTAGTGTTTTATCTACGCAACAGAGGACCATACTTTAAAAATATCTGGATCATTCTCTACGTGGTGTTTTCAAACTTGCTTTTCTCAGGAATACTATTGTGAGCATCTCCTTGTGTCTTTAAATGAATAGACAATTTCAATCATCAGAGAGGCCTGTGGGTGTCTATCCGAAAGCCCAATTTGGCATGCCCTGTGTGTCTCATTTTATTGGACCATCCTGCACTAACCCCTCTACCAGAATGATGTAAAGAACACAAGACTCTCTGTTTGAAAACATGCACAGCTTTTCTAGGCTTGAAAATTAAACCATAAAAAGTTTACTGGAAAAAAAAAACCTTTAAAAAGCTCCTTAAAAACTCACACCATAATTGCTCCCCACCAAGCGTGGGCACTTGCTAGCTGAAGTAGTGGCACTGTGACAAATGTAGCAAAACTGAAAGCGGGCTATACTAAGAGAAAGAAAAAGTCTTCCACTGGCCATCTGTGAAAATAAGGCATGTGGCCATTAAATGCAGAGGCTGTAAATATACACAAACTCCATGAAGCAAATGGCAAAAAAGGACTAAACTTCAAGCTCAAACAAATCAAAATGTTTAATGCATAGTTACCACTGCTGGACGAAAACAGCTCTGATCTTTGCAGTCTGCAAACTCGGCATGTATTTCAATTAAATACCCCCAAAAAGAAAAGAAAGAAAAAGAAAGAAATGAAAAGACACAGAAGAAAACCATCTGGAACAAAAGGCTATAGACAGCCCATACTCAATTTCTAGAAACAAACAGCCCCTTTAACTTGCACCAGCCTGTCGAGAATGTCGATTGGAATTATTGAAAGGCTGACATCTAGAGTGATGGATGGATGATGACATAATACCTATTTGCCTTTTTGTCATGGTCTTTAAAAACTGGCTGCTCTGTGCTGATAATATTCACTAAGGGGTTTTCCTCTGCCTTCCTGTCCCATAAGAAGTGTTCCCTAGCTAAGACACTCAGAATTAAGAAGGTTTTATGAATGAAAAATAAAAGAGAAGAAAACCTAAGGATCAAATGCCAACTTGCACATAAAAAGCTGGTCTAGATTTCCTAATAATTAGTTGCCTAGAAAGCAGTTCCCTATCCATTTTATATAAATTTTCAGAGTAGAGAGACTCCAATAATAAAAAGGCAAGCATTCAACGTCAGATTTGTGTGTGTCTTTTAAAGTCATGGAATAATTAATATGTAAATGTAGAGATTAAAAAATAATACATACTCACTTTTATAAAGAAAAATATTCATAATTTGCGTCACTGTAATTTTTCCTAGACAAATTCCAACCAGCAGTCTTAAAAGTTTGGGGGCTTTTTAAAAATCACACACGAGTGCTCACACACAACCACGCCATCCCCCCCACCCCCACCCCCCCTCCCAAAAGCTCCTGCTTTGTCATGGTGAGGCAAGGGATCTATCTCACTTCCTCTGGAAGGATTTACCTAACACGCCTTCCTCCTTCATGAATTTTTTCCTCTAACCACTGAAATATCTAGCTCTAATTTGACTTCTAGAATTCATTTTGGCTAAAGGCAAGATCTACAAAAGCCATCCATAAATCATTAATTAATTGTAGTGTCTTCCCCTGAATGCAGAGGCATGAATCCCTTCATATTCACTTTTTCAAAGCAAAACCTGTAATTCACAATTCCTCACATGCCTTGTCCTTATCGGAGGGAAGGAGCATGTGTTAGATAATGCTGAACTAGATACACTGTGTCAGTTTCTGAAGAGTTAACACTGCTGGCCCCATCCATCAGATGGCCAGCAAAGCATCAGGAAAGAATGATGGATGTAAAATTATTACAGGGCTGCCATCCGATACACTTACTGCCATTTGTAACTAATGCTGGGACTGACACACTTTTTTTCATTATTAAACATCCACATTAAGTCAACATTGGTCACTGTCATTTCACGTTTGGCACTCTGTTAAAGGGAAAGAAAGAGGTTGACAATAGCTGAAAAAGAGGAGGTTGTAACGGAAGAGTGTCCAAGCAGCAGAGTGATAAAAATTAACCTATGTTTACAAATGAGTCTGTATAGTAGGTGGTAAGGCTTTCTTAGGAGTATGACTGACAAGTGAAAAGAGAGACTGCCATCATTGTTGAATAAATTACGGTTTAAAATATACCTCTGATTCTCTAAATTTCCCCCTTATTCTATGGAAATTTGCAATGAATTTTCACTGAACCTCAGAAGGAAAAGTAAGGCATTTTGCTAGGTATTCTTACTTGCAGTAATAGAGGAATTCATAGCATGTGTAGAGATTTAGATTTCAGGTACACTGTAGGCAATTAGTGTTTGCTTGGTGGGTGAATTCTCTATGGTAAAAAACAGACGCACGCATCTGCATGTATATTTTTGTGAGTGACATCTGTCTTATATATGAAAGTAGTACAGAAGTCGGCTTTAACATGTAGAAACATGTGAGAGAACACACATTCATTGGTTTAATCTGTCACCCAAGCAATGTTGGGGTGTGTGTGTGTGTGTGTGTGTACTTATGTGCGCTTTACTTCTTTAAGAACCACAGACAAGGTATAAGGCCCTGAACACATAATACTGCCAAGAACGAAAGTGGTTAGATAGATGACAACAAATCTAACACAACGAAAACAAACCAGTTTCATGAAGAAAATATTTTCATGCTTTCATGAAGTTTTCATGAAGAAAATATCTGAGAGTTTTGTGGCTTACAATGGCCTTTTCCTATTTGATAGCCATGCTGGTCCTTTTCTTCTCTGCCAAAATACTCTTTGATCTTAAGCTATCCCTTGATCTCCAGGAGGATAAGCTAAGGTCTCTAATTCAGTCCCCAAATGTAATTCATGATCAACTTAAGGCAGCTTCTCTTGCTTTTGGCCAGTAATTGTCTTAAAGGTACGCGTTCAACCCATTTCTACCCAAATGAGATGTTTATGGAAGTCTGCTTGAGGGTTGCAGTGAAACATCTCTATGTGAATAACGTAAGAAACACCCCCATGTGAATGAAGAAGGAATGAAACACATCTCTATGTGAAAAAGGACTGAAAAGGGCAAAGAGAAAACTGCTTCTTCCCGGGCTGGCCTGTCTTCGTGGCATAGCTCTAGGTATGGCAACATTTTATGACCCTAAGGGAAAAGCTAAGAGAATCCTGGAGATTTTAACCCTGATATCGCTGAGCTGATAAACTAATGCCACCAACTGCCTCCTACAGAACTTCATTATGTGCTAAAAATTAATCATTATCTGTTGAAGCTACTGTATGTAGACTTCCTGACCCATGTAATGATACACATGTCTAACAAATACTATAGCATAAGCATCATTCCCTTAAGGATAACTCCATTGGGAGTGAGGGAAAGAAGCAAGGAAACTTCTTCCTATGCCACGATGCAGTCAGGTGCATTGGGTCTCTATTATATTAGTACTGCCTGGTAGTATCAGGACAAAAACTGAGCTCTGTATGATTTCCTATTAATTGTGGCTACCTTCACACACAAGGTCAGAACCTGAGTATGCAGTTGGTCATACGGTCAAGACAGTGCCACTTGGGTATTAATGAAGCAAAGTGGGTGGTTTTGACAAACTAAGTGTATGAGGGTCTTTCTGATTCTCCCTACCTGAGAAGATTTTTCTTTTATTCCATCCATAACACTAATCTGTGAAGAGCTATGTGATAAAAGATAACATTATCCGAATATGCAATCAGGCTATAATTAACCTGAAATGACAATTATAAATAACACTGCGTCCCAGAGTTTCCAAGAAACCTGACATACACAGTTTTTGGGTATGTTGAAGCACTTCCAAGAAAAGTAAAAAATGAGAAATCTTTTAGAAGTCTTCAATTAAAATGTGTTTTAGTAAAAGACTTTCATTATGTGTTTTGGTGCATATTACTAGAAAACATTTGTCCCTATCTTCACACCTCTAATTGTTTTTACTACCAATTACAGCTTTTCAGAATTAAGACTTTCTGCTTGGGACAACCAAGTTGGTCATTTGAAATGTGGAGAAAATACTATGTATGAGGTTTGTGTACTGAAGAAAACAGATCTCCACAGCAGGATTCCAACGTAGGGATCTCGGGTCGTGCTATCACCTCTCAGACTGGTGGGAAGCACCAGGCTGGATTTCTCCTCTTTTCCCCTTTCCTTTCTCCCAGATTCTTTCTGTTTCTTTTTTTTTTTTTTAAATCCATGCGTCCCCCCCCCCCCCCCCCCCCCCCCCCCCCCCCCCCCCCCCCC
>NC_058407.1:82239620-82316930 GCF_002201575.2 Neomonachus schauinslandi | reverse complement strand
CCCCCCGCCCACTCCTTACACCTCACATACTTTCTGGGTTTAGGAAGTTGGGAGTATTGTTTTAGTGAGAGAAATGCCCTTCTTTTGGTATTCAAATGATATGATAGAGTGCAAAAAATTTATCATATATTCTGTTTATGTCTTTCAAACGGAAGCAAAATTTCAAACCAACTACTGATCTATCTATGCTCTGGCCATGGGTAAAGTTGGGCAATTATAAAAATCTATTAAAAAGGTAGGTATTAGGAGAAAAACAACACAACAGACATAATGCTGTCACTTTATGTGGAAGAATAAGCAGCCACCGGGGCGCCTGGGTGGCTCAGTCGTTAAGCGTCTGCCTTGGGCTCAGGTCATGATCCCAGGGTCCTGGGTTCGAGCCCTGCATCGGGCTCCTTGCTCTGCAGGGAACCCTGCTTCTCCCTCTCCCTCTCCCCCTGCTTGTGTTCCCTCTCTCGCTCTGTCTCTCTCTGTTAAATAAATAAATAAAATCTTAAAAAAAAAAAAAAAGAATAAGCAGCCACCTTTGTCAACTCAGGTATAGAAATGATCTGATAGGCTAAGCAAAATGGGTGGGGCCTTTATTCACTTCCTACAAGTAGGCTCACACACTTAAAGATGCCATGATTAACAATCGAAATAATAATTGATTTAAATTATACTTTATAAAGGCAGGGGACATATTTTCTTGTTCAATAGAGTATCTCAAGTACACAATACTGCCCTGCCCCTCATACGTAGCAGGTGTTAATTAAAGGATATAAATTTGACATTATCTCATACCCATGAGTTGCACATAGATCAATCATTAATATTATAGAAATGGCACCCAAGCTCGTTCAACAGGAAAAGGCAACCACAGTTAACACCTGCTTCTCAGAGAGCTTCAAAAATCACACTTTCATTGTCAGGTATCAAGGTGTCATTCAGATCCTTCTGCTGAAAAGATTTACTTACACCTTACAGAAGTCTGCCATATTATTACAATAATGGAACTGTTTCATTCCATATTTTAAGATTTTCACGAAAATATAAGACTGTAGTTGATGATGTAACTCAACTGCATTGAAAGGGCACGGTGAAGAGATTTGGGGATGACAGCCTTCTTGAGAATGGAGACATCTTAATTGGCCAACAGGCTTCGGCAGGTATGACTCCAAAAATAGATTTCTGAAAAGTTATAATGCTAGAAAGGAGAAGGGGAAATTGAAGGCAGTGGTGTTCAACAAGAGGCAACGCTCCCTCCTGCAACACAGATAGAGAAGGTGCTAATCAGAGAAATAACATAAAGGCTGATTGTGGAGAAGGAACGAGATGTGGAAATAAAGTCCCCTCACGATGGACAACTATGGTGTAAAGTGAATGCAGACGGCACCACTCCTGGTACTTAATCAAAAGGCCGAGGGGAGTCACTGGAGCCGGCATAAAGTCATATGTTAGAACAACAGCTGATCTGTATTAGAGAAGATTAACTCGCAGTGCCATGGTGGAGGGCCCAGGATTATTTTATGTACTTCCATTGCCTTACAAGCCGTCAGCACAATTATTGCCCTCCGATCTGAATGAGTGATCTGTAACCACAGCTAAACAGCATGCTGCTTAGGGGCCTAGGAGCTTCATGAAGATGAATTTCCATACCATCAAAGTGCTTTTAATGGGCTCCCTGATCCAACCACAAGGCCTGTTTTGCAAGTATATAGAACTCAGGATGAAGGCTTCCTGTCCAAAAGGATTTGGTCGGTTGTCACTTGACAATTCCCAGCCAGCACAGGGGAGGAGAGGGGGGAGATAGGTAGAGTTGTCTCTGCTTTGAAGGATTAAAAAAAAAAAAAAGGGTACAGATGCTCGCTGAATGCAACCAACTGCTGTATCCACAGCTGAATTCAATGCGCTTAACAAATAATGGCAATTTAGCCATGCTTGCGAGGAATAGCTTGAGTCACTTTGCATTAGCATCTGGCTGAGTGTTAAACTCATTTCTACATGGGGAGCAGAGAAAAGGAATTTCTGTTCAAGCATCCTTTCAAGAATGCTTAAATATTTGAATATAAATTCCTTTATGCTTGCTATCATTCCTTCTTAAAGCTGTCACTTTGCTTTTCTCCTTCCCTTCTGGTGCTTAGCTAGAAAAATTTTGTGCCCTCCTCGCTGCACCAGTATCGCTCTTCCTGTGCTGCGTGCCTGCCAGGGATGCCTCCCTAACCACACTCTGCTCTCCCCTCCAGAAACAGAGCGGAATTGGAGTCATTTCTCCATCTTTTCGACCCATGTTTGGACCAGAGGAAAAGTACAGTTGTGAGGGGATCACACATAGATTTCACCTCCACTATGCAGATTGTAAGCTTCTTAGGGACTGCACATTAAATTCCATATAAAACCTGGGAAACCAGAAAGCTATCCAATTAGCAATCTGCTCATTCTGGACACTGCTGTTTGTCTCGTGAACTTCCCATGATAGTTAACTTTCAAGTTATTGCTAAGTAGCTGATCATTTTTTCCCTCTGATTTACTGTATCTCTTTAGCGACAGGATTGTGAAAACAAGACCCAGTAACATGTTAAAATTTCAATTCAAAAATATCAAATATGACCAAGATAAGTACATCACTCCAAGCACTCTGCAACAACATACTATTTTTCTGAGTAAAATACAATGTAGCTTCAACAAGAGAGTTTGAAATTATTACATCTCAAATAAATTCAGCAGTTTCACTGGGCTTAGGTATAATAATAATGTCCAAGTTTTAAAAAGCATATTTTGTTTTATAATAAAGTCAAAATTTCCAATTGTGCAGTCATCTAAAACTTGACAGCGCTTTGCATTGAAAACATATTATGACAGGCTCAGGATCCTAGTTACTTAGGCTATGAGCATGGGTATCATCCAAGCTTATGCTGATTAAAGAAGATTCAGCATTTTCAAATCCAGCTCATCCCCAAATACAAGTTAAGCATCTCTGTAAAGCAAAACTTTCACTCAGACTCAGATATTTCAAATGCCATTCCATTTTAATGCAAACTGATGGCAGGAAGGGGGATATTAATTGTCAATAAGGTTTGGAGATGGATAGAAGAGAATTATAACTCATCTCGTTTCCAGATGGTTTTGATTAGGATGGGCATCAAGATTTCTGTACTCTTGACAGAGAGGGGAAAAGGGAAGGAGAACCCTCATTCTGAGGTGGTGAGAAGAGAGAAAACAAAGGGAAAAAAAAGCATTTAGGCAATTTAAGCATTTTTGGAAAGTCAGTTATTTTATGAACTAACCTTTTCTGTCCGACAGTTATTGAGACCCAGACTATTCACAACAGCCACCTTCCCGTCAAGCACCTGCTGCTCCCGCCGAAGCTGCTCCTTCATCTGCCGAGCCTCTTGGATTGCCTTGGTGACAGCATCATGGTCATTTAAATAACCTGAAGATGTGACAGAACAAAGACTATGTTTGGTAAAAATGCATGGATAGGTTAACCTTTAACCATAAAATTCATGTCTTTTTTGGGGGGGGGTAATGGCTAGTGGCTGGCATATAGTACTTTCTCAATTTCATGAGTCTAAAATGAATGAATGAATGAGTAATCGATAATGCCTGATTCATACAGTCATACGTGAACGTGGTGCCAAGCATCTGTAATGCAAACTTAATATTTAAGGCAAATATAGTTGTTTCCATATGCTTGGAAAGAAGCTTAAAATATATATTTTTTCAGTTATCTGAATATTTTGTAGTGCAAAAATAAAACCTATCTTTGATTTTTTTTTTATGTAAGGCTCATTTGAATGTTACCATTGGATAGAGGTATTGATGATTATTGCTCTAATTATTGACACTCTCATCCTATTGGAAAGGTCAGTTTAGAGTTTGCATATAGCACTATTAGGGTTGCTATATACAGAAAGAATAAATCATTATTAAGTAAGTAAAAGAAGATCGTCATCCTCCCCTCCCCCCCAATTCCACCGATGGTGAAGTAAACTACAGGTGGCAGTGATTTGCTATGGATACAAACTTGTAAGAGTTCAGGGGCCAAATTTCAAGCACAGAATGGAACCAAGCACCTGTGAATTGTATGATAAGAAACTGTGGCTACTGAAAGCCGCAGTCACACTTAATTCACACTCTTAATAAGATGGTCAAATGACCAACTTGCATCTACAGCTCCACAATCCAAAGTAAAAAAAAAAAAAAAACTGTCAAAATATTTCTTTTAAAGAATAACAGGTGTAAGGAGCAACACTAATTTTTTTAACTTAATTTTAACACTGGTCACTTATTTATTTGATGCACATTATTATGATCGTCTGCATGACTTTAGGGTAGAATACCGATGGGAAAAGACTGTTTTGTAAATATTGAAAGGAAAGCTAATATATCATCTTTCACTCTCCCTATCTTTTAAGTAGGGCATAAAATGGCATAAACTGAATCTATAATATGAAATTGCCCAGAAAAGGGACTTGTTTGTGACATGAGGCTAAATCTAACCAGATCCATTGGTGAATTGTGACAGATGGAGGGACTGTGAGACAGAAGGCAGGCACTAATCACACATAAAATGACCGGCTTGCCTCAACATGTTCCATGGATTCCAGCAAACTTTACACCCTAATCCATTTTTAGAACAAAAAACATCTGGGCCATAAATCCTCTAATCTGCCAAAACACGCTATTAAATCCCATGATTTGTTGAAAAACACTAAGATTAAAGAAAGGAAATATAAAATGGCTAACTGCCGTGTTAGGAAAGTGTTATTAATACTCTTTCTTTGTCTCAATTATGAATGTTCTGGTACTAAAGAGCCTTGTCTAATCATGTCAGATTACACATCCTCGCCGTATTGCTAGACTCTTCTATCTGATCTGTTGATTGCCAAAAAACATAGAATATTTTCTTGCTGCTTAAACATTTCTATTGAAGAAGCTGGTGTCAGATCAGTACAATGCTTCAGTGCTGGAGGGTTTCAAAATGATCCGTGCTTTCCCTACTCCACCCCCACCCCTCCGATATGCACAGGCTGGACATCATCCTCTGATCTCCTTGAAGCAGAAAGATAAGTCCCAGTGTAGGAGACAGCAAGAGGAGCCTTGAGAGCAACTACAGGTTTTGCTTTTCAGAGCTAAATTCATTGGAACGTATTCAAAGAACAAAACATCCTTGCTCATTACGAATACAATATGAATCACGAAAAACTATCTAGACCTAGGTCAAGCCTTTAGGGTTAATGCTTACTTTAAATTATGGTTGTTTTTAACCTTCTGTTATCCTCAGCATCCTGTCTTGGTTCTCCTGAACAACCTTCTTAATATATTATTCTTGAACTGATTCTGTTCATGTACACTACTACTCTAGAAAGAAATACGGCTCTTATAGGGCAGTGATGGTCTCAGGATATGTTCATTTAGTAAAAGATCTTAACAGGATCAGCCTAATTTTCCTATGCTCTAACCCCTGTTTATGTACAACTTGGCATCATGCATTTTCGCAGTCTATTTAGCTCCTCCAGAGCACAAATACATTTTGAAGTGGTTTGGCACATGGCGTTGAATAAAAGTATGAATTCTTTATGTTTTTAGGTGCTGCCAAGATAACGCTGTGCAGGAAAAATGATTAATATAGATTCAAAAGGGATGCAAATTATATGGGGGTGAATAACTGACAGACATATGTTCCATAATGTCTATTTCCAGTTTGAGGTGTGTGTTCCTATGCAGGTGGAAATAGGCGTCCACTTTAAAATAAACCTTCTTGCTTTTAGAGACTCTTGAATTTTAGTTAAAATGCTCTATGAAATCTAACATTTGTATCTGCTGTGTTAAATTTTAAGGCCATTTATATATTACAGAGTTGAATCATAACAGGATTGTGTGCTGGTTCTTTCCATTTTGTTCTCATCACAGTCACTAAATTACCAATCTTGCTGATTCCCTCTCTCCTGCCAAATGGCTTCAACTCCGATTTTGGAAAGACCGATAAGGCTGAGCTCTCACCTTTCTGCCCCGCCCCCACCCCAACTCCTACCCCATGCTAGTTTCAAATCTGTCTCCATTTCTGCCCCTTGTCTCCTCCTGTTTCAGTGAAAATGGTGCCCCTACTTTGATTCAAGGCAAATCCCCTCAACTCATGCTCTAGATTTCTACACGTCTCCATTGGTCATGCTCTTTCACATTTATGTCATCCAGATCTGAACTTCCTCACCATCTCTACCACTTCAATTTGTAAGTACTTAAGTTTCTCCACCTGAGATGAGCAAATAAAGTTTCTCTTTCAACTTTGTGTTGTCTTCTCTTTCCAACTGTCTCTCTTAACCTTCGAAGATTCTTATCATACTCTCCTATTCCTTCCTCACTCTTCCATTTCTGTTACAATTTTGCTTCTGCTGCCCTTGCTCTTTTAAATCGCCAAATCCAAGGGACACTTGCCATGACTTGCAGAATGACCTCACTGACAATCCCCTCATTATAGAAACTCCTTTCTTCTTTATTTCTCATCATAACATGGGATCCCCTTTCTTCTCTGCCTCTTCCAGCTTCATAGCCTTGCCTGGGATCTGTTCTTCATCTCCTCCTTAGATTTGGTCCACAGTCACAATCTTCAGAAAAAGTTGGCATTTTGGAGTTGGAAAAGTCTGAATTAAAACCGTAACTTTGCCACTTACCAGCTCTGTAAATTGTACATGTTGTTTTACCTTTTAAAATCTCAATTATCTTATTGGTTAAATGGAAATAACATTCACTAGATAACATAAATGAGTTAATACAGTCTTGCATAATAAATGGTCCATGAAAGTTATTCACTGTCAGTTTACTTACAAAAGGGCATAGTGAAATAGATAGGATTTAGGCATTGAAAGCAGATGGGTCTGGGTTTCTATTTCTTGGGAAGTGTGATATTTGCCAAATTATAACAATCTCATTGGGTTTCCATTCCCATCAACTGCAAAATGAATGTCAGGTTGATGGAAGAATTAAACAAAATAACACATCTTGTGAAGGAGTAGATAACACTTGGTACCTGAGGAGGCAGCAGAAAATGTTAATTCCTTTCTTTTCTTTTCTCTTTCATTTTCTCTATATGTTCACCCTCAGCAGTCTTATTGTATGGCTTTGACCATAATGATAAAATATGTGAAGGGGTATAATTTCTTGTTGGTACAGAGGTTCAAGGAAAGGGAGTCATGCCATACAAACCCCCAAATGATTACTTGATAGATTTTATTCAGCCTGCATTATATATTTAGGCACCAACTGCATCATAAGATAGGATCAGAAGGTGGGTATGTGCTTAGGAGAGGTTTGGTGAGCCTCAATCTAAGGAGGGAAGTGGGAAGGCAATGGTCAATATGGCTTCCAGGTGGCACTTCAAATGAGATTTGGGAAATGGAGATTAGGGATCATTAGCATAAGAAATTTGCAAGATTCTGTAACCTTGTTAAATTCACCACAGTTTGATTTTTTATGCCTTGGTGTTTCTTCTTAATCACTACCAACAAAATTCTCAAAATTAAAAAGGCCCCTTTTATACATTTTCAGGGGCAGAAAATAAAGGGACAACCTGGAAATAACCTGTGTTATTTCATTTAACTCTTCCATCAAACTTACATTTGTTCCATTACAAAAATGGTAAATGGTATAATATGGCATCTATTTAAAGTTTATATTTTTAAAGTGGCTTAGTGTTATTAAATTCCATGGTCAGCTTAGGAAACTCATGAGCAATCTTAGGATAAAATTGAAACAGAAAGAGTTCTAGCTGCTCCAGAAGGAAGAAACTGTTAAAAGGTAGAAGGAAAAATGGGAAACCACTTGTAATGGGTTGAATTGTGTCTTTCAAAAAGATATGTCCATGGTCTAAACCTGGTATCTGTAAACGTGACCTTATTTGGAAATAGAGTCTTTGCAGATATAATTAAGGATCTTGAAATGAGATCACCCTGGATTTCAGGTGGGCCTTAAATTCAGTAACTGGTGTTCTTAGAAAGGAGAGAGGATCTGACACAGAGACACAGGGGAGAAGGCCCTGTGAATATGGAGGCAGAGACTGGAGTTATGCATCAATCCTAAGCCAGGAACACCAAGGACTACCGGTAGCCACAAGGAGCTAGGTGAGAGGCATGGAACAGATTCTTTCCCAGAGCCTCCAGAAGGAACTAACCCTGCTGACACCTTCACTTTGTATTTCTAGCCTCCAAATAGTGAGACAATCAATTTCTAGTTTAAGTGACCCAGTTCATGGTAATTTGTTGCAGCAGCCTTAGAAACCAAATACCACAACTGGTCTAAGCCTACTCGAAGAGTCAAGGGGTGATCCTAAGTACTATAAAATATCTGCCGTCTGCCTCAAATCCTTCCTGATTTTTAGATACACATATCTGTCTACCAAGTTTCTGTACTTGAATGTCTCTTAAGTATCTGAAATGCAGTGTATCTAGCATGGAATTCTGTTCTTTCTACATTCCATATCCCTTTCCAGTGGCTGATTCAGTTAGCTGGGGGTCACCTAAGAGATCTCCTTTACCCCATATATATAACAGACAACCAAGTTGTGACAGTCATGCTTCCTCCTCAGCTTTCAAATGTGTGTCTTCTTCATTCTCATGGTCCCCACTTTCACTAAAGGCCCCTCATATCTCACCTGGGCCAATGTCTTAACCTCTTAACTGGTTTCCCTATCTTTAGGCTTACACTCTCGAATCTATCTCCTTTATCTGCTTCCAGGTAAAGCATTTCAAAATATCTCCCCGAAAGGAATTTGGATCACATCACTTTACCTGATTAAAAACCCATCTCTCCATACCTTAATGCTTAAAGGAGCATTTCATAAGAAGATGAGATGTAATATTCTGTGAAAAAATAATTCCATGTTCAAATAAGTGTGGGAAATACTAAATTAAAGTGACAAAGGTTTCTCATTGCATAAATTCCCAAGATCTTGATAATGTTAATGTGCACTGTGAATCTTCAAAAGATAACAAAAGCATGCAGCTTTTCCCAGATATACTGGAACAAGAAACCCTGTAATGTTCCCCCAAAAATGTCATTCTGGGATAAATTCCAAACATTTTACAATGGCCTAAAAGTCTCTTCATGATATCCATTCTGCTTATCTTTCCTGCGTCACTTCCTGCTAGTCTCTCCAGAGTTCTGTGCTTAAGCTGCATAAGACTATTTCCTATTCCAAGCACTGGTCTGTCTCCTCCCACCCCCACCTCTGTCTTCCAAGCTTTTCTCTTTTACTGAAATACTCTTTCTTTCTAGTGTGTTTGGGACTTTATTCAAATGTCACTCCTTCTATAATGACTTCCCTGATATACCCCAGGCATGCTCCTTGGCAACATTAGAACTTCTCATCTCTATGCTCCTTTAAAACCTTATATATGCTTTTATTGTTACATTGTCTTCCATTTGTCTAAGTTTGTCTTTTACACCAGTCTTTGAACTACTTGAGGGCATTTTAAATTTTTCGATCTTTTATTCCTTTGGCCCACGGCAGGGTCTGTTCAAGGAATAAATGCATATTTCTAAGTTGAAAGTATCTACCTTTATAATTCCAAGTTGATTATCTATGTCATCACATCGATGGAAGCATGTACCATAATGACACAGATTTATTGAACTCATGGATCTAACAGATGCTATGAGGACAATACAAATTCTTATTTACTACATATTTATTTTACATAGGACTTTTCAGCTAGAAGTAAAAGTAAGGGCACATGTGTTTCAAGTTATTTTCAACAAATACTGATTTTTTTCTATTGTTGAGGTCACTTATCATCATCAAATTTTTGGCACCCTGATATGTAGCCATTTCTTCATCTGTGAAAACTCCCAAGAATTAATTAGATTATAAATGTGAAAGCAATTTGTAAATTGTAAAGTGCTATGCAAATGTTAATTGCCAGATGTTGAATAATACCCTCAACTTCTTGACAATCCACTAGCTTTCTATGAAACTATTATAGTATTTTTGTTCAATAACCTACTCTCATAGAAGTTTTTCTGATTAAAATTGTAAACTAATGAAACATCAAGGTAATATCCTCCTTCATGCCATTGTATTTTAAATTAGCAAGTTGTAGAAATAAAGTACCAAATTAATGAACTGGAAAATATTTTCCCTCATTCTATTGAATCAATGTGAGTCTACTACATTTGCTCACTAAAGTTTTACTTTTCATGTGTTAATGCCTCTGAAGAATAATGGGTAAGGATAATACATTCTAGTATCTTCCAAAGACTTTATAGAACAAGACTGGAGGCTATCTAAAGCCTCTGCCCAAGACGTTCATCTGCTCATCCTCCAGACTTCCATCTGCTCACCATCCTGCAAAATCTATGGCATAGGGAAGATATTTAATACCCATTTATTCAATGAATGAGTGAAAGGCTAGATAAATGACTGAGAAGAGCATCTAACGTGGCAAGCCTACCAATAGGCAGTAGCTGAAAAGGGAGCATGCCAACCAGAGACTACGAATCCTCTGGCCTCAACCACCCCTGGCTGTGAGTTTGAGCAAGTTACTAGGTCTTCATATAGTCGTTTCCTTGAAATTAAAACAGAGGAAATAAACATAGAGTCACAGAACTGTCTACCCTGTGTCGGGAACTTACTTAGAATCCCTAGGTAAGCACTTAGCCTCCTTAGGCCCCAATTCCTTATCTGTAAAATAACAAGTTTTGACTGGATAATAGGAATATCTGCTCTATCTATTTTAGGGTCTATAATTCTAAAATTAGCTTCAGTGAGAAAGAGATTAAAAATGCTTTGAAAAATGTTAAAGGTACTATACATATGTACAATATAGGTGAAAAAGGCCAATAATAGGAAGATAACATTCGGTCAGAAGATTCTAAACTTATCCATCATTCTTCTGAACTATTCATACGTTTTAAGGATTCCCTTTCTTTTGGAGCATCCTATCCTTTGCATACCATATCAAAGGCATTCTTACAGAATACAGTGTAATACTGATCACCCACCTCAAAAACTCACTTTCTATATTTGTAGCTAATAGATATATAGCAAAGAGCCCATTTCATTAATGATAACTTAAGTTATCTTTTGGTTACAGTTTTCCCTGGTTTATTAATGGCATAACACATTAATTCTTCTTTCAGGGGTGACCTTTACAACACCATTAATGCGCACAGCTTTTATCCAACTACATTATTACTCATTACAGTTTCAGCTTTCAACATCTGCATTTGCTGAAAAGAGAAAAGTAAATCGTAGCGGCCTCAAGTTCTTGGAAACTATGAGGGATGTGTGGATGGGTATGTGGTGAAGGGATTTTTCAGGGGGAAAAAAAAAAAAACGAAGGGAAGTTTTAGTAGTAGAGAGAGTCAGATGATAAATGTCATTAAATACATTTTTGCCTTTCTAAAATATTTTGTCATACTTAATCCCTGGAATGCTGAAGTAAAAAATTCTCATATGATAAAAATGCAAATCTATCCCTTATTTTGTTAAATATTCTAGTTCTGGTGACATTACAAAAGTAGCTCATAGACCAGCACTGTGACATTTATGAGCCTTCATGTCTATTTTGTAAGTGAGTCATTCCTGCCAAATAAAATATTTTTTCTTTTACATACTTAGGACATGAAAGCAAGTTTTATCTTGAAGTCCATTTAGGATGTGGAGGGGAGTAACTGAGTTAGGCCATAACAGAGTGGTGCATAGTGATAAAAAGAGGATGTGTACCCCAACCTTGTTCAAACTTCTCAAAACTTAAGTTTTCACAGTGTCTGCTCTCACTGCTGTCCCACTGCCTCAGACTGGCTTCCTCTTGGCAAATAATCTGGAATTCTGCTCTGTGGAGACTGAAGCATTTGAAATACATTCCTTCAGCTTTTTTTTGTGCATCCCACAATTTCTCTGTAACTTTACCCCTTTTTTTCCTTTGTTTTGTTCAGTCTCAGAAAAAAGAGGGGCTTTGTTCCTTTCCAAGGTTAATCCTTTCTCATGATCTCTTGTCTTATTCCATCATTGTCCATCCTCTCTTTCATATCTTTATCTGTCTCTGACTCTTCTTCCCTTTGACTATATATATGTACATATATATATAGCCATATATATATATATGAATGATTGCCCTATTTTAAAACCTCTCTCTATGCAGTCCTTTTAAAATAATCACTTCTCAACACCAAGCTTACAAAAAAGATCAACTGCATTTTCTCTCCTCCTAGTCTTCAAACCATTGTGATTGAAATTCTGTTAAGGCATTCTCCTAAAACTTCTCTATCAGAGTTTACCTCTCCATGAGCTCCAGCTAAATCATAAGGCTTTTCTTTTTCTTTTTCTTTTAACTTTTCTGCCAAATGGGACACCATTAAATAACCCCTTATTTTTTGAAACTTTCATTTTTCCTAGGCTAGCATGACACTGCCCTATCTTCATTCTTATTCTAACACAGTCACTTGTTCTTTATCAGTTTTCCCCCTAAAAAAGTGTGCTGGTTTTAAAATGTGCCCAACGATACTTTGATATTCTCCTTCCCTTGAGTTGGGCTGCACTTGTGATTCTCTTACAATGAAGAGAGTAAAGCAGACTGGACTCTGTGTGACTTTCAAGACTAGGTCATAAAAGGCACTGTGGCTCTCTCTTTGCTTACCCTCTTAGAGCACCCACTTTTGGGAAAGTTAGTTTCCATGCAAGGAGCAACTCTATGGAAAGACTCACAAGGCAAAGAATTGACCCTCTAGCCAACAACCATGTGAGTGAGACATCTTGAACAAGAGCATCTATCCCTAATAAAGTCCATAGAGGACTACAGCCCTGCCTAACACACTGATTACAGTCATAAGGCCCTACACCGGAACTACCCAGCTAAGCTGCTTCCATATTCTGACCCTTAGAAACCGAGATAATGAATGTTGGTTATTTTAAGCTCCTGAATTTTAGGTTAATTTGCTATGCAGTAATAGATAACTAATACAGTAGGTAATACCTATGATTCTTTATCCCACTTCTTTTCTTACTATACACACTCTTTTTTGCTGAACTTCCTTTTTTTCTAGAGGTGCATGTATCTTTTCATTTTCTTTCTTTTAATTCTAGTATAGCTAACATAGAGTGTCATATTAGTTTCAATATGGTGATTTAATAATTCTATACTTAGTTTCAATATAGTGATTTAATAATTCTATACATTACTCTGTGCTCATTGTGATAAGTGTACTCTTAATCCCCTTATATCATATATAATTCTACATCTAAAATGCTAGCACCCTTTTACATATCAGACTTACGTTTATAGTTTCCTCCTGAATATCTCTACCGAAATTGCTCCTTGTGTTTCAATGCTTACTACATTTTTATATTTATGTCTTCCAAATCTGCTTCCACTCTGGTCCTCTCTTCCGCAGTTAAGGGAGGTATTATCCTTTTTATTTTATGAATTCAAAATCCCAGACTCCTCTGTCTCCAACTTGAACTTCACCAGGTAGTCTCTATTGAGGATAGGTTATATCAAGTCTTCTTTACTAATATCTCTTCAATCTATTCCTTCCTTTGTTTTATCATTGCTTATTTCTATTTCATGTAACTAACTCTTGTCCTACACTAAAACAATGGTTTCCCTGATTCCTATCTCTTTCTGCTGCCAATACTCTTCTTTCTTAAAGTTCTGATCAGATTGCTGTCTGGAGAAAAAGTCAAAATTTCTTAGGATAGCATTCAGCCAGATTCCATCTGCTCCTTTCAGTTTTAGCCCTGATCACTTTTCACTACACATTCATTCTATATTCTAGCCAAATCAGTGCATTTCTCAAAAACATGCTATTTTACTCTGGGTTTTTTTTCTTAAAGGCTAAAATGCGGAGGAATGTCTCTTTTCCTTAAGACTCCACTTGAATTAGGCTATTCCCAACTTGGCCTTCCTTGATCCTTCCCAAATAGAATCCAACACTCTTCTTTTTGATTACAAGGTTGTATCTATGCTCTGAAATAGCACTTCCTATGGCTGACTAGTACTATAAGAGGGATGACTTTTCCCCTAACTAAACCCTGAGCTCCTTGAAGGCTTGTCGGTGCTAGCCTCCTTATAACTCTAAGCAAATGATAAACATATCAATAAATGTAGGTTGAAGTAAGTGTTTACAGTCTAATTTATGTGTTACTGAAGTAAAAATTACTGGAATTTTTAAAAAGTTAGCTTATAGAAGCATTTTCTAGTGTTTACTTTACCAAAATGACAATTACGGAGAAATGAAGCTACGTAATTTTTATACTTCGGTGTATTCAAGTAAATCTCAAGCAGTATGGAACTGAACAAACTTCATATCCTGATGGGTGACTGCTGATCTAAGTAGAATGTATTTTATCATTATGTATAGTTTGTACACATCACAAAACACGAAAATATATTTCAGTAATGGGAAAGGCAAGTCACCTAACAACAACATTCTGGAAACACTGCTCTTTGTGATTAAGTCATTTAGGCCTCTTTTTTTATAAACTTAAGAACATCTGTTACATCAACAAACATGACCAGTTCAATTAGCTTTTCAGGGGGACATTGTAACTTGGACTTCAGTTATAAATTTCATTTGCATGTTTAAAACACACCTACGAGGTTCATCAGATTGAAACTCTCCTACGGAACTAAAACCATGCACAGGGTATGCGTGATTTGCCATTAAAAGATGATTTCATTCAATTGCCATAAACAGAAAATCAGCAAGAACAAAAGAAACAGAACTTACCTATTGTGCTAACTCTGGCTGAAGGACTAGCTAATGCTGCTGGGACAGAGGCTTTGAGGGGGCCTGCCCCACTGTTTACTCTCAGAGCTGGCATGTGGGGAGAGGTGGGTGATGTGGGTGATTTGCCATCAGAGGTCTTGGGTTTAGCTGATAGGTTCAGTGGCTGTGCCACTTCATCCTGCAATGATCATTAGAACATGAGCTGTGATAAGGCAAGGCTGATCAAAAATGCCTAGAAAAACACAGGTATATAGCCTGTCATTTCCCATAAAATTACTCTACCAATCAGTGATCTTAACATTCAACCTGTACATTACAATGTTTGGTTAGCTGTCAACAATGTCACTTTTAACTACACATTATGAAAAACCCTTAGTATAAGTACACATGCACTCAACTATCCAGAAAGTATATAACTGATGTGATCTGTAAGAAATAGTCTTAAGCTATTCCTTGTGCTACTCAGTTCTATTGAGAGACAATTACATAATTCATATAAAATTATGATGTAGGTAGGATTTTTTCAACCTCCGAAGAACAGGGGTTGAATCCCAAGCACCTTTGTACCCTGGTGCTTAGACAGAGTACCTGGAACATCCATGATGGAGGAATTACATGGTGTGTACCTCTGATCAGAACTCCTCTCCAAATTAAATACAAAAAAAAGGAGGAAACTTTCTAACTTTCTTAGAAAATAATCTTTTCTCCTAGGTTTCACAGAAACAGTCTTAGAATTGATCTAAAAATGAAAATAAACATAATCGACATTATACCAATATGTACTATTTATTTATATGCGACATTGTTCTAAACACTTAACGTTATGTTTTTAAATTTAGATTTGTTTTCCAGATTTTCCTTACAACGTATACCACAATCGATACATTGTGGTATGAAGATCTTTATGTGGTTAATTCAGCACATAGGGTGAATTGTTCATTAGTTGAATAGGTCAAGTTTATGTAGTTTACATTCTATTTTATACCTTTCTATATTAGCCCTTGTGTAATTTCACACATAAAATTTATGTATACAATTATCATTAAAGTTTCTACCACATCATTTATTAGAATCAGATAATATTAACATTACCTCACTTTTTTATCACAGAGAAATTAATTTCTTTTTTGTGCTCTAAAATTAAAATATCATGTCATATGCTACACCTTATTGTTTACAATATCTACAAGTTTACAAAGTATTATTGTAGAATAAAAATTTAGTTTCCACTTAGCTACTGTTCTATCTTCATGAGTTAAGAATATAAAATATCTACCGGTAGTAGCAGGATAACTTGCTGAAAGTGGAACAATTTAGATTCAAATGGTGTGATCTGATGGCATGGAAACATATATTAATGTGTACAAAATTTTATATATATAGCTACCAAAAACCACTGAAATCAATCACTTTATAAAAATGGTAAAATGGCATAATATGACATCTATTTAAAGTTTATATTTTTAAAGTGGTTTATTGTTATTAAATTCCACGGTTAGCTGCACTTAGGAAACTTATGAACAAACAAGAAGAAATTACTCTTTAACACTTTTTTTTTTCTGTTTTCTGTTTCAGAAAAAAAGAACAGCTAACTGAAAATCTATGAGAATTCAAATGGTAATCTAGGATCACATTAGATGTGTAGTAAGTTCATAACTATCATACCAAATTTATATGGACTCATGGTCTTGGAAGAAAGGAAGGTAAGCTAATTCCATGACTGGTTCACTATACAATTAAGAAAAGTTTACTTTAGCATTTTAAAAACTGCAGGGGCAAGATTATTCCTAGATCCTTTAGTCTAGAACATTTGGTTGAGCTGGTGAGCCATAATCCTTATATGTGATGTTAATGGTTGACAGAAACCCAGAAGTATTGTGCCCTTTTCCCCCCATACTGCAGTACGGATGGGTAGTTCACAAATGTGATCCTTAGATCAGAACCAACAGCACCACCTGGGAACTTATTAGAAAATCAAAATCTCTATTCTAGAAACTTTGGAGGTTCTAGCCAACCCATTTTAACAAGCATTCCCAGATGATTCTGATACAGATTAACATTTGAGAGCCACCACCTTATACAATACAAAGGGACAAAAACTAAAAAAAAAAAAATATTAAGCTTCAAAACCTTTTTAAAAAAGGTTCCTCAATATAAGGAGATAGCATTAAAAAATACATAATGTTGGGGTGCCTGGGTGGCTCAGTTGGTTAAGCATCCGACTCTTGATTTCGGTTCTGGTCATGATCTCATGGATCGTGAGACCTTGCCCCATGTCCCGTTCTGCTCAGCATCTGCTTCTCTCCTTCTCCCCCTTTTTCTGCTCCTCCCCCTGGCTCGTGCTCCTCCATGAGCTCTCTCTCTCCCTCAAATAAATAAACCTTAAAAAAAACCATAATGTTATCTCAATCTTTAAAATTTTAACAAAGCATAACATATGCTAATAATAATAAAAGAAAACATGCATATGCATAATAAACTAAATGCTACTGACATTCAGTAGGCCACTAAAGATTAGGATCCAGATTTTCTTCTTGTTAATTCAGCCTAAATATCCAGTCAGATAGGAGGTTTACTGACTGTTTACTATGCAGCCTTAAATATTCTAGACCCTTTTTCCTCTATCAGATGTATCTGCTTACTATTTTCTGTATGAAATTACTGGCTTTTGTCATGACAGCCTGAAAACTTCCTTGGACAGTATTCACAACTCTTGCAAAAGTTTTGAGGGGAGACTTGGAGAAATTAAGGTGGTTGTTTCACTTGACTGTGCAGAAAAAAAGAGAGGAAGGAATATATTCCCAGAGTCGCATGGGAAGAGATTTATGAGCACAGAGGAAATAGAGCGTGAGTGTGTACGTGTAGGGGGAATGATGGTGTTGACGAAGATGATGCAGATGTAGGTGCTGATGGGATATGAAGCATATGAAATGTCATATGCTTAGCTTTAAGCACTAAGAACTATTACATGCACGTACTGAAAAATGACTACCCAAAGCATTTATTAGAGCAAGAGACCCACTGGAACTCTTAATATTCTCCTCCATTCAAGGCAGCACAGATGTCTGAAAGCCAAAAAGTGCAAAGCCCCAAGGACATAATAGAGGTTGACAGTTCCCAAGTTGATAGAAATGTCATTCAAAATTGCCCTTTCGTTCTCTTTCATTGTATGACCAGGCTAATGGTATATTAATAAGAACCCACATGCTTGATCCTTATAGTGGTAACTATATAAATAATTTTGACCCATTATATGATATTATGTCACAATTTGCTTCTTCTAATAATTTACTACTGAGCTACTACACCAAATACTTATTATTCATCAAGAATACAAAAATTACAGTAGTTTTCCCATTTTCTATTATTTTTCATTTGACTAGATGAGAAATTTAAAAACCTAACTACAAAATGAAAGTGGGCTATTTATTTATGACCTGCATTCTCATAACTATGAATATGTGCAATGAATGCCAAGGTAAGGTTTTTTTCCTAAAGGCTTTTCTGCTTTGTTTTTTATTTGCAAGAACTTATTTAGGAGAAATTTGAAAGCTTAGCAAGATTAAACCCTACTTTTACAAATAAAACATGCATTTTAAAATTGTAAGTAAATAATTTTTATATAAAAGAATATAAGTAATCTTTAAAGTCAAGAAAGCACTGGAAAAACAGCATTTCTATGAAGTACACCATAAAGAGATAAGGAAAGCTATTTCTTTTTAATTACTTGTCCAATCGTTAAATGATGCTGCGATTTGAAAATTTTGAAAATTTTGAAAATAGTATATTTCATAATTAGTTAATTTATATACAAAGCGATAGTTAAGAAGAATCTCACGTATCTGTTGAATAGTTCCAAAGTTGATATGCTAACCTAATATAAATATAAGGCAAACATTTAAACTTAAGAAAATGTGTAAGCAAAGGTAAGCGAGTTTTTACCAATAGGTTATTACTTACATTTATAAAATTCATTATAATATTTCAAATCATTTATTTAATCTTCAATTCTATGAAGTAATTAATAATCTCAGAAGGGAAACCAAAACTCACAAAGTTCTAAAGAAACCCAGGTTGTTGGACTCAACATACAATATTCTTTTTAGTTATATAACAAATTTAATCTTAAATTGAAAAAGACATTGATGCAATGGAATTTCTGAAGTTTAGACTTAACCATATAATTCTTCACATAAAAAAGCCACATAAAGGTCAATACACATGCAATAAAATGAAGTAATACATGCATTCACTACTTATATACTAGCTTAAAACTTAAGGCACAAATGTTGATTTATTTTGGAGGGTTTCTTTTGTGCTTCTTTGTTCTCTATACGCATAGCATCAAAAAGGTCCTTTGGTAGTGCTAAAGAGCTATTAAATTAGGCTATTTTTTTGAGAAAAATACCAAGCGTCCGTGTACAGTATGTCAGAAAAATACAGTAATTTGTACAATAATGTGTAAGAGAATAATATTTCATATATATAAATGCAATTTTTAGGAACCTTTTTATGATTATAACTTCTCCTAATAGAGTCTTGTCTAATCTAAAACAAGTATAATCTAAACAAACATACAGTTTCAGGCATGTTCCACTTACTTATAGCTACTACGACTTGTCTAAAAGCAGACATTTCACTTAACATCAACTTGTGGTCATGGTAATAGAAATATTGTGGAGGTTTAATGAATTTGTGTCCTAGCCAATGAAAAGAAATGCCCCACACAGAAAAATAATAAATTTGGATGAAGAAAATTATTTGACATAAACGTACAGCCTTAGATGCACTGGAGAAATATAACTGTCATCACAAATGCAGGGTTATTCCACATAAATTTAACAAAAACTGTAAAATAACTATATAAATTTAAAATATATTTTACTTGGATGATTTTCAAATAATAGGTTTATTCTAGGAAATACATGTTAGTCTAACATAATTGTATAATATTCTTAATTTTTAATGTGCAAAGACCAAATTGCTCACAGAAATCAAACATAATTTATCAAAGAAAAATCATTCTCCAGAATCCTGGAGGTTTAGTCTCTCTCCCCACTCCTTAGTGTTTCTTCATTTTTTTTTTTTTTTTGCTAAGGAATTTTAATAGAGAACTAGAAAATAGGGATACCAGTATCCTAAGGAAATCTACTCCTTTCTCTTTGTCTCCTTGTCCTCCACAACAGAGAATATATCCACATGCAGGTCCTTGGACCACAAGGTACACCACCAAGGATGAGCAGATGATTATATCCTCCCAAATAAAAATTCCACCTTTATTTATATCTTTACTCATTCTCATTATCAAAATTTTTCTTTAAATAGTTACCTAAAGTCATTATTGAAAATCAAATATTTATTTGGTACTTAACAAATTTAAAGCATTCTAATGGCAACCGGCAAGAACATATATATTTATGCAATCATTCATTCATCCATCGATTCATTCATTCATTCTTTATTGAATGAAATTTCAACTATTTATTACTTGCTGTTATATGTTGGGCATTTAGAAAAATGCAAATCACCTGACATCTAGGCCTGTGGCTTTTAGGCTTTGGTTTTGCGTGGTACAGTAATAAAGGAGCAAAGAATGTATCTACTTTGTATTTAAGCCTGCAGTGAAGATGTATGTGGCATTGTGTTTTATTTAAACTGAATTATTTGAGGATAGTTTGTCTATGTATTTAAATATATTCTTTCATTTATAAATATGATCTGATTCCTTAATTGAATAGAAATTCTGCAGAGTAAATTTTTCAAATTAAAAAATATGGAATTTCAGGCTACGTCCTCTGCACAATTTGAAAACTGTGATTGTGCCCATATTTTATCACAAATACTCATGTGAAGTAAGTAGCAATAATAGCATAGGGGAAGAGTAAAGCGTTCATGAAACATATTGCAAAATTAATCAGCTGGTTGCTATTATCCTCTTTGATGAAATAATCATATTAAGTAGGGAAGTACACTACAGGTTGAATTGGATAATGTGCATTGTGGCTGCACCTCTCTTTTCTAGCTTGGCTTTGCATTCACTGTCTATTCCTATTGTTCACTGTGGGAATCCTCTTTCACCTTTTCCGCTCAAATAAGGCATTTCTTTCTACAGTTTAGTAGAGATTGACTAGAGAGAAAAACAAAACAAAACAAAACAAAAACAAAAACAAAACAATCTTTTTGGAGATCCAAGCGTCCCTGATCTTTCCTTCATGAACTTAGAGCAGAAAAGATTTGCATTTATGCTCAAGTGTCAATCAAAGTTATATAAGAAAAAAAACTAACCAAACATCTTAAATTATTTTCTTAGCCCCTGAAGAATAAGGGATCCTACTCATGCAGCTACTCCAACTCTCTATTTTATTAGTAGGTTCTTGGTGCCTAAAAATCAAGTCTATCATGAACAAATGTTTGCTTTTGGTCTTATAAATTGCAAGATGCCTTGTTAACCAGGCAGACAGAGCTCCAGGAATTCTTGATAGGTATGCTACTATTAGACCTGATTGCCATTTAAATGCAAGTCTTAAGTTATGTAGCTGAGGGTAACGTATTCTAGCTTCTCACTTGCTTCCTTATTTTGCCAGTTTATACTTTTGCTTAATATATTCTGCTTCTTTTAAAAGAGGATGCTAGGAGTGTAGCTGGGGGACGTTTGCTTCATTGAGATAATTTCATATTGTTTTTACATTTAAATTGTTGGCCTTTAATTAACTTATAGGTATTCACATAGTTGTCATCATTTAATTTAACATGCTCCCTGTTCCTTCCCCATTAACATTTTAGTCGAGTATTTCCCTTGTTTTTTGCTTTTGATGATTTAATGCCTCTAAAATGTCAATTACATCCACAAAAACACACATATATATTTGAACACAAATAGAGCAAAGAATAAGGAGCATGGCTTGTGGAATATCAATATTTCACACCCATTTTTTTAATTAAAAAATTGCTTTGAAACACCTAAGCCAAATAATGCCATCCTGTCCACACACAAAGTCCTTCTGTGGTAGCCAGCCTCCAAGATGGCCCCCAATAATTCTTGCCTCCTGGCATTTATGCCCCTGAGTATTCCCCTCCCACAAGATATAGGACTGACCTACATAACCAATAGGCTACTGCAGAAAGGACAATTTGACTCCCGGTGCATTGTAGCTTCTACCTTCCTCTTTCTTGGATCAGTCGCTCTGGGGTATGGTTTCTCAATCTCAGCACTATTGACATTTTGGCTGAATAATTCTTTGTTGTGAATGACTGTCCCGTGCACTGTAGGATGTCTAGCTGTATCCCCCGCCTCTACCACTAGATGCTTGTAGCACTCCGGTTCTGGCTGCAGCAAGCAAAACTGTCTCCAGACACTGCCAAATGTTTCCTGGGGCACAAAATCATCCCCGGGGGGGAACCATCTGCCATGTCACAAGGACACTCAAACAGCTCATAGAGAGGTCCACCTGGCAGGGACCTGCGTGCAGCCTCTCGCCAACCACCAAGATGTGACTTGTTAGGCATGTGCGTGAGCCACTTTGGAAGTGGATGTACCAGCACCTGTCAAGCTTTCATGAGACTCTTGGCCAGGTCCAACCAGGTAAGCTGCTCCCAGATTCCTGACCTGCGGAAATTGTGTGGGATAAGCGTTCACTGTTTAACGCCACTAAATTGTGTAGTATTTTGTTAGGCAGTGATAGCTAATCCATCCTCCTCTGGAAGTATAGCCAACACTTGTTAAGTTCTTCCATGATTCCAAAGCATTTTTCACTGTGACTTCATTTTGACACCTGGAAAAATACTTGTTTCTCATTCTTCAACCATAATATATGAATGCATTTCATGAATCTCCCTCAGCTTTACTTATTTACTTTGCGGAGCTATATGTCATTCCTTTTTCTTTCTGTCTCTTTTAATATTTCCTCTCCCTTCTCTTTCACATTTCTAACTTAGCTTTTGAAACTTTCTTTAATTTTTAGATTAACTATCTAACCTCTTCTTTTTATTTTCATAATGTGCTAAAAATACACTGTATGAATACAGTTTCTATATATTTACTTAGAAGAATATCCTGTGAGAGGACCTTTAGCTCACAACACCAAATGAAAACCCACTCATAGAAATTCTGCAGAGTAAATTTTTCAAATGCAGAGCATTTGAAAAGAGGAAGAACAGAAGGAATACGAGTGTCAAGAATAATATTTGATGAGAACAGTTATAACATGAGCCAGTATAAAATGTATGGTGTTTCAGATTCAACTTTGTTTAACCTCTGGTCCCTAGACAACTTCAAATTCCTAATAATAATGGTTATTTTGTCCTCTGGTGTTCATTACATCTGGATGATTGCTATTATCTTTTAAAGTGATTAATAGTTCTTCTACCAAGAGGCTAAAAGAAAGCATAAAGCAGTACGATTTGATGTTAATAATCATACCAGTTCTTCTTATTAGCCTCTAAATGTAAACTTCCAAAAGCTTTTAAAAATACTTTAGAGAAATTAAAGAGTTGGTCACTCCATGTACAGAAGGAACATAATGTTTTCTTGACACCACCTGATCAGTCCTTAAACACATAAACTAAAAAACATTTGTCATTGTTACTTTCTTGTTAGTTTCCCTTGAAGATATGTGAAAAAGAATTAAGACTACAAAATTATCAAATGATGGAATGGATTCACAAAAAAAACAAAATAAAGCAGGAGCTCTCGGAGCAATACAGCTTTACAAAATAAACTCTATGAAAATAGAAGCCACGCTGATCAGATCCCACTACATTTTGGGGGCAGCACCTCTACCTGGACCTGAACGTACAAAACGAGCACCACAACCACTCTGCCTGAATCTACAAAAGGAATTAGTATCAAAAGGACAGCAGAACAATATAAACAACACCAGTACAAATGAGTATAAACCCTCTGTTTCCCCCCATCCCATTTGGAGACCTATTATTGATAGGGGGGAAAAGATTGAAAAAATGAGTGGATCTTGAAAGAAGACAAACAAAATTAAATACTTTGGAAGATTCTTAGAGGGCTAAAAGCACTTCTTTTCAAAAATATCTGTGGTTCTTTAGGGATTTAAGTTTTAATAGATCCTAAGAAAAGTTTGATCTGGTTATAAGCAGATAAACCATCTTTAGATGGCCATCCTGGGAGAAAAGGGAAAAGAAAGGGCAGGCTTAATCATGCATATGTCACTTAATAGTAACTCTCATTTAATGAAATAAAAACCTCATTTCCAATGCCTACATATATGCATGTACAGGTTCCAAAGGGCACAAATCCTCCATAGTCTGGTGGACCCACATTACTACTTAATGATTAATGACAGTTGTGACAGTTAATCAGTGCATTGTGTCTATTTGGGAGACCTGAGTAAGGGCCAAATTGTCTAAGGCATAGAACCTTGAGGAAGGATGGACCCGTGTGTGTGTGTGTTTGTGTGTGAGTGCATGTGTGTGTGCACGCATGTGTGTAATGGATTTGAAGGTGAATGAGACACAAAGAAAGAAAGTTAGGGAAGATTAAGGCAGCACCCTATTACTGACTGACAAACCACTGTATTTCATTTTATTGCATTAGTTGTTTTCTTGAAATGTTGATTGCAAAATAATCAGAGTTTAAATAGTTTAAGAAGGCTTTATGCTTTAAAAGGACGTTTATGGATGATCTGAGCACTCATCCTTTACAGTAACAACTTTCTTGAGGGCAGGCATTAGTGTATTAATTGTTTTTATCACCCATATATGGCCTTGAATAGGAAAAAATACTAAATATTAACTACTAAATCTTAATTACATGGATACTTAGGATTAATCAATGACAAACTTTTTTTTTTAAAAAAGATTTTATTTATTTATTCATGAGAGACAGGGAGAGAGAGAGAGAGAGAGACAGGCAGAGGCAGAGGGAGAAGCAGGCTCCCTGCTGAGCAGGGAACCGGATGCGGGACTCGATCCCAGGACTCCGGGATCATGACCTGAGCCGAAAGCAGACGCTTAACCGTCTGAGCCACCCAGGTACCCAATGACAAACTCTTGATAAATTTTTGTCTTCTGTTGTTTTTTCATAAAGTGTTTTAAAATTTTCTCATGAAGTGTTTTAACTGTCACTTTGGCTAGTCAATGATAGGAACACATGCACTACCGTAAGGTATCCCTCCACATTTAAATCTCTTCAGATGAATTCTTCTCACTGCTTCAATTTCATAATTCTTCCCAGTCTCCAGAGTTTGCTCCCTTTTTTCTTGCTTTCCCCTAGAGTTGAAGGTTTGACATTCCTGGGATGCACTGTTTTCTAGTTAGAGATGTCTGCTAACAGAGCCATTGTCAGGGACTCCTGGGCGACAGGCTGCCTATTAATTTAACTTGAAACTTTACTGGGCTGCTGCACCTAAACTACAGCTCTTTCCACTCCATTCATTGTAGACAGAGAAAGAGGGGCAGTCACTGAAGACAAAGGGTAAAGTCCAAAGGTAAGCAAGTCCAAAGATAAGCAAAGACAAAATTTAAATCCAAAACTCACTTCTTTCACTCCCACTTGCTTTAACCCAGACTTGATTCTCACCCTTCAGATTAAGGGCAGTATTGGCGATTTTCCTTTCTGTATAGAATTAGAAGACTTGTCCTTTGCCCTGGTCTCACTTTTTTTTTTCTCATGTGGTAGGGTTATTCTTTAATGTGTTCCAAAAGTATCTTTTAGGCGTTATTCCCAACTGTGCGAGTCATGGGAAAGAAGGCATTTATATTCCAGTTGGTGAAGCAATATACAGATACTGAATGATTAAACAGTTTAAAGCTATGGAAGTTGCTATGAAATTTTAATACTTAAAGAAATATCATTGGGATTAATCTAAAAGATGAAAATACAATTGTATTTCATTTAGTCTGGATGATTTAGACCAAGAGTCTAAATGATTTATTAGTCTAGAATGGGATTTGGATTTTAAATCTTAGATGCTTAATTCAAATGCAACTTTTAAAACTTTTTATAAGGTTTTAATTCCCATATCCTTGGATCCTGACATCACCTTTTCTGAAAACACAAAAAGGTATCAAGGGCATGAATTCTTGGAATATTAGGTCCTATAAAATTTGCTATTTGGGATTAGAGGATTTTTACTAGAAATAAAGATTGTTTTTCCCTTCCCCAAAATATTAATCAAAAACAATTATTTTCCAATTATGACCAACTTAGTGTTTTTCCTTTCTCCTTCTCTCATAGTTAACCTAATAGAGAAGGAATAAAAGAAAAGGCATAGTATATGTCTCATTGAACACAGGAATTATGCAACTTTTACCTTGGAACTTCTATTTACTCCAAAAGAAAGGCTCATTTTGTCATGAAGAGACCTAGTTTCCCAAGAAGAAACAAATGCTTACAGTCCTATATACTCTTTGTTACGTTAATATTTGGGAAGGAGTCAGTTAAATATTACAAAACATATAAAAGTACATCTAATAAGTTTAGTAAACTAAATATTAATACATTTGTAAAATAATTTGAATATTTATATATCTGTTCACCTTAATGCTGATTTTTTGATAGTGTTCACTTTACTTCGACATCTAAAAAACTTTACTAGTTACAAAAGCATCCTTATACATTTTGTCTTATTTTAGTATTATAGAAAGAGTGTAAGATATCATGAAACTCACTTCACAGATAAGGAAACTGACATTAGAGATATTTAAGAATTTGTCAATGGTCATAACTTTAGTAAGCTTGGGACTTGAACTCAAGTCACTGGGTACACCCAAGCCTAAGCAACTTTCCAGAGCTGCCCCTCCACCATCTAAATGTCAACAAGGTAAGGGATTGTTAAACAATAATTTCTCTGAAAAATCAGACTAACTGAAATCTTGTAATTTCTTCTTCATTCTGAAGAAATTGTTACACCCCATTATGATAGGGACCATGCAGAGCTCAATTTGGGTAATATTAGTCTGAACCCTTGCAAAATGTTTATAATACCAAATCATGAAATATTTTACCAAAGCAGCTACAAGGAAATTCCAAATGTGTTCATATACCTAAAGTATATCATAAAAGAGTAAATATTTGAAGTAAATGTATAAGCATCCTCAACACTATTATTTGATACCTATTTTGTTTCAATATAAAACACATGTCTATTTACATACATCTAAATGGTGTCCAGTCATTTAGGAAGGAACTAATATTGCAAGAAATGAAGAAGAGGATAGAAAAGGCCTTTAGCCCACCTACTGGCTTGACCAAAGGCTATGAATCCATCCCAGGTTTATTTCAAATGAGTTGTGTCAGAGGTTACCCACAGGCCATTTTATAGTGATTTATAGCCGATGTCTGCAAATCTCCTTTTATTTTAATGATAACCTCAATAGCGTCATTAAGGCATCCTTTGTCTTCATGGCAGTGACCAGGAGGGAACTACTGTCTTTAAAGAATTTTAAGGGGTGATAACTATTTATATAGAATGTCAGTTAAGGCCAGTTTTTATGTTGTGCTCTAAAGGCAAAATATTTTTTTTCCTCAATGTATTGAGATGCTTAGCTTGATTATATATTCTGCCTATCTCTGTTATAATATTAAATTCAAGGTATAGGCCAAAGAAAATTCAATAAAGATGAAAAGGGTTAGAATTGAGCATCAGGTAAGAGTCTGATTTTAATTATAATGATCTCAAATTTGTATTAAAGCTCTCACAGCATAATGATTCTTAAGTGTCTGTATTGAGTTAAGCATGTCATGAAGCATGAAGAATTGCAAGATTGATTTATCAGATATTCATTTAAGAAATAGGCAATTAAAATAATTAATGTGTAGTGAAACTCAGCTGTAATGCCTCATGTTTAATTTTTCTCAACCCATAACATTAAAAGAATAATACATTTCATAGTCTGGACGTCATAAAAGATTTTATATAGCAATTGTAATGATATCATTACATAAGAGTTTTGATCATATCTTCTAGACGGAACTAGGGAGAAAGAATAAGTGCATTTATTTTAGATTTGACCTTATTTTAAATGTTGCTTTGGATCATGAGATTGCCAAATAAAATGAATGAATATTCTTGATTCTTGTCGTAAGGGATGAAATACATATATATACACACAGATATATTTATAGAGAGAATATAAACTAATATATGAACATGTATAGGTGGAATATTTCTCTGCCATATTTAAGCTGGTTTGGCATAAAAGAGAAAAAGAGAATGATAAACTTAAAAAGATATAGAAAAACAAAATAATCTTCCTGCCTAAAACTTCATTTGAACTGTCAATTAAACAATATAATGAAACTAGCCAATATTAGTATAAGCCTGTGCCTTTCATTTTAGCATCCACTTAATTCTTCAGCGTCTGTAAGGGAGGCCAATCACTTGAAGATGTATTCCTACTAAACAAACCCATGATGCTAATACATAAACCAGAATGCCAATTAATTAATTTATCCTGGCCAGAATATTGTTGAAGTTTTTAAGGTAAACTTTTCCTAATTTGACGATACCTGAAAAAGCAAGTTTAGCAATGAGAATTAGGGCAGAAAGAAGTATATAGTGAGGCTTCATTCAGACCATAGTAAGGACTAGTAAATTATGCATGCTTCAACTACAGATCATATCTCTCCAATGATCAGAATGTCCCCATTTCCTGTATGCAGTGTTTCCCAACTAGACTGATGGGATAAACAATCACAAATTTTACTTTTAGGTTCCATAATCTTCCTGTGTATACAGTCTTTCTACATAGTACAATGGCATTGATTGTTTCATTTCTCATAGGTATGATCCTATTCTGTTCATGCTGCATTGAGATTATCCTCCAATGATTCAAGCCACTGACCTTTGATACTACCGCCTAAAGGGCCCCAAACTCAAGTCACATGTCTGAACATAACATCTTGGTTTACTTCCACAGATGTTTTGTTTATTTGTTTGTTTATTCTTTTTTTTAAAAGATTTTATTTATTTGACAGAGAGAGACCAGGAGAGCACAGGCAGGGGGTGCGGCAGAGGGAGAAGGAGAAGCAGACTCCCCGCTGAGCCGGAAGCCTGACGCCTGACGTGGGGCTGGATCCCAGGACCCCGAGATCATGACCTGAGCAGAAGGCAGACACTTAACTGACTGAGCCACCCAGGTGCCCCTGTTTGTTTATTCTTTTAACAGAACTAGAGCAATGGTTACATATCGATTAGTATACTTGGTGCTAAGAATGAATAAGAGATAGTCCCTATGCTGAAGAGACTCAGAATCACACAAGGGAAGACAACTACAATCAAGTGTTAATAAGGGCACTGCGACACAAAACAAGGAGTCTGCATCCATGTGGAAGAGTCCCATATGATGGACTAGCCAATTCTACGTAGAGGTGGTAGCTGAGAAAGATCTTACGAGGAGGTGCAAGGCAAGAGGGAACAGTGGAATGAAGAGGGCAAAAGGACCCTGGAGAGCTGGAGTGGCACGAACATAGGCAAAAAGTGGTGAAACAACATGATACACAAGGAAGTGACTCCACATGGAGCACAAAACTGCTGGGACTGGGAGAAAGGCAGAAGTAACAAATCAGGCTCCTGAGGTATGAGGGGCAGGATCACAGAATGCCAAGGAGGTTAGACTTCATCCTTTGGACACTTTTCCTTACATTTGTGTTCTTCTTAACTATGTTCCCAATGTTCTAGATGTGCATTATAGATCACTTTATTTCTCTAAAATTCAGATGAAACCTAACACTCTGTTCTTTCATTTCTACGTGCCTTTGTATAGGCTGTTTCCTTCAAAACCCTTCTAAGCGGCACATCTTCTGGAAGATATGCCCTCATTCTCCTATTTCTCCCCAGGTTATGCTGGAAACTTTCCCCTTACCTCCATATTATTCTTTGACCAGTATTTAGCCCATAGTATTTTAATTGTTAAGTTTGTTCATCTTCCCCATTACACTGTATGGGGTGTTAATTGTTCTTTTTTGGTTCTACCATACTGTCCAGGATATCATAGGTGCTCAAAAAGTTTACTGAATAAACCTCAGTAAATGTTCTAAAAGTGACTTCTAAAAGTGACTCCAGAAACCTCATCTGTGAATAACATAGTCATTATGCAGTTTAAAAAAAAATTATATAAACCAGTGAAGAAACATACAGCTTTGTTTCAAGCAAACTGTAAAGTCTATTGCTTGGAAAATGTCTTTTTCCAAAGGAAGATATTCTCATTCCTCTTTTTCCAGTAGAAGATATCTCATGTAAAGTAAATCAGATTTAATTAACCATGTGTAGTAAGTGCATCTTGTTTTTTAAAATAGGATTCAAGTACATTTTGAAAATATCTCACAAAACCTTTCTTAAATATTTCTTTTTATCTCATTAAATTTCCAGTATTTTATATATGCCAAGAATTCTAGAAAATAATATGGTTACTCCAAAAGGCCCAAAAGTTCACTTGACAATAGCTAAAAGACATATTTCTGAATTAAAAAAAAAATCCTTACACAGACACATTCTCTTAGATCCTGTCGTATTAATAATTTAACTGCAAAAATAGACATAGTGAAAACTACATCACAAACAGTGACAACTATGGTTTAAATTCATATTATTAAGATCGAGTTGTGTAATATAAACATGTAATCTAGTAAACATTTATTGAGCGGATATTATGGGCCAGCCACTTAAAATTCAATGGATGAGGGAAGTGTATCTAATATGATCAATCTCATGAAATTGATTTTTCTCCAATTATTTTATTGCAAGTCCATGAATTATAGTCCCATATATAACAGACCAGAATTCTAGTTCAGTGCAACTCTAGGAAAGCTAATTGAAAAAATCCAAGCAAAACCAAACGTTACCCAGTGGTTCTCTTAAAATTGGATCAGAATTATCATTTTTTTAGATAAATGACAGCACTATTTACACGAAAACTGGCACTAAAAATTCCATCAGCTGACCCAAAATTCTTGTCTTGCCCTGTATTTATATAAGATTGACCTGAATATTGAGCTCCTGCTGACTTAAAATGAAACTTTGATCCTCAAAAGAGTTACATGGAGAAGTACAGAAAACACAAATCTGTACTTATTTAAGGACATTCCTATTGCTGTCATGATGCTTTTATACATACTTCACAACAGAATATTTTTCTTATGCTATTTTAAGTGCTACTGGAAATACCAAAAGAGAAAAATTTTTGCAGTATTTCATCCTTTCTATTTTTGGGTTCAATTTCTTTTTCTCCTATTTATGAAATATCTACACTGCCAAAAGCCATCAAAATTGTACAACAAACCATAACAGCTCAAATTATATAATGAACTAGAAAAAATAAGATTCCTTGGTTATGGGAAGGCCCAATTTAAATGAAAGTCTCATACAGAATCCCAGTACTGATAATTGGTCTCGCAAAGAACTACAACAGAGTTTTAATAAAAAAATATTTTGTGGTTTTACCAAACTGTAGAGTTCTTAGTATTTTCTGGTATTGGCAAACAGCTTGGGGGAAAATGCATTCTTATCTATTTGAGTATACATTTCCCCCTTCATATTATTTTGGTATCGTAAGACCTGTAAAATGAAAATTGTGGTCTTTATTTTTTTTCTAAATTTGAGATCTCATCTTTCTTCTTTTGAAAAACAAAAGCCATAAAGGGTATGTTTTTAACTGCTGGGTTCTAAAAAAGTCACTCAATGGAATCAGCTAGTCTGGTGTTAGAAGTCAAGGGCTAAAAGCTGTGGGATACTACAAACATAAGTCATGCAGCTCATAAGGAGGGGTGTGTAATTCTAAGAAGCATCCAATTATATTATCTACAAGGAGGTCCAGGACTAGAAAGGGGCACATTCTTCCCATGAGAACTTTAGGATACCTTAGGATTCAGGTTAAGGGAAGCTGCTAGCTGTTCTTGACATTTAGACACTTGAATTTGTAGGCATGCTTCTTTCTAAGCAGCACTCAGTTAAACAAGTTCTTAACAATACTCCATACTCTGAGCAAGTAAGAATGCACTTTTTAAATTTAATATTTCTAAGATTAAATTTTCAGTGAGGAAACTTCTTATGCAATATAGAAAAAATTTCAAATATATTTTCAAGTAAAAAAGACTCATAAAATTATTTCCTAAGTCCAAAAACAAGAGCTATTCTATATTTTGAATGCTATTCTGTGTCTCCTATGTCCTCACACTTTAAGATACGTAAGGTAAGGAATACATGCTTATGAATTCCCCCGATCATATTAAGCAGACCCTAAACAATAATTCATGGTCAATGTGAATTATACCACTCATTGTGTATCTGTTGAAGACATTTTTTTCACATGTAATACTAATCAATTCATAAAATTTCTGGTCTTTCTTTAAAAAGCTGTAATTAAGACTAACTATGTTTTTTGGCTGATTATGGCCAGTAAAGAGAAACTATATAAATGATGATGGAGAATTTCATTATCTTATAACTCTTTGGATAGGCTCTGGATTATAATAGTCTCTATTTCTTGTTAGGTATAATTAAGGCTGCTTCCATATCATATGTGCATGAAAAAATGGGAAAATAGGTGTAACTAAAACAGAATCTCACTTTATAGAATATAATCTAATAATGCAGATATTAGTAGAACTTTGTATATAAACTCACTATCAGTAAAATAAATAGAATTTTAAGTGCATTATAAATATACATGCTTAAATAAACCATAAAATAATTTTTACTAAGAAAATAATCACATTATTGATAGGAGTTTTATGGAAACTTTACAGAATTTTTTTTTTAAGTTGGCAGCATTGCACGTTTACCTGACAAGTGTGATATCAATGAACTTTTTGACTAGAGAAAGGAAGGAAGGAAGGAAGGAAGATGGGAAGAAAGAGAGGGAGAGATGAAGGAAAGGAAACAGGGAAAGAGAGAGAGATTTTCAAAGACAGTTGTCCTCTCAAAAATACTCAATTCAGGAGATCGCAGGTTTGACTTAATGATGAAAATAATGCTATTCATAATTTAAAAATACTCATTTATAGTTGTTTTAAGACTGTAGCACATACACAGAAAGATTGTAGCACATTTTTCACTGATTTTTTTTTTAAGCTAGCTAAAAGTCTGCTACATTTGGCAGATCTCTTGAAATCATACTGGATTATAAAGTTTTGGGTAAAAATCAAAAAATTTTTAAAATATCAAAAGCAAAATTCAGATTAATTAGAAATTAGGGTCTGTTTTCCTATGTGGCTTATTAACGTGATCAAAAGTAAATAAGTAAAATAAGAGTTCCAAAACTCTTATGATCACTAGTAAATAGTAATTATAATTTTTAAGGTGACTACATTTGAATCAATGCTCATGTGTTAGTGTTAGTACCAAAATATCACTCCAAAAACTCAACCTTGCAATTTGCTTCATATAGGTGGTGACAGGCACTATTAAGGGTGTGTGTTTTCTCACATTACTAATGAAAAAAAGCCTAATGAAGTAAGTGAATCTGAAGAAAACCCAGGAAATATTTTAGGTTAAATCTACACTCCTGGCACTCACTTGCTGCTTTTAATAGTCTATACATGATTGTCTTTTTCCATCCATATCCATGACCACATACTTCACTATATACTCCGTGCTCCATGAGGGCAGAGATCTGACCACACTACGTGCCAGTATCCTCAGGTCCTAGGACTCTGACTGACACATCACAGACAATTAACAGACACTCGTCAAATTAAAGTGTCTTGTCTCTCCAATGGCAAGGTTCAATATATGTCATTAAGGCTCAAATTCCTCAGTATTTCTAGGGAAGTACTGTAGAGATGCTTAAACTATTAATGAATTGGCCCAAGGGATAAAAGAAAAAAATTTCCCTCGCCTGAAAAACATAATGCCCTAAGAAAGGAAGACAATGAGTAGGTAATTTCAATTTACAGATTAATAAATGGTATGGTCATTTCTCTCTAAATTGAATGCACTTAGAATATAGTTTGAACTCCTTACCAAGGAGTCCTATGTGATCTGGTCTTTTTCATTCTCAACCTCATTTCTTATCATTCTCCCTCATGTTCACTGCATTCTAGCTACTCCAGCCTATTTTCCAAGCCCTGAATTTATCAACCTCACTCACATATTAAGGTCTTTGCAACTGCTGTTCCTCCTATTTAGAATAGCTTTTCCCCAGATCTTTGCAAGTACTTTTCTTTTCATGATTTAGGTCTCAGACAAGATTTGCTTTATATCTCTGTCTCAAGATTTCCTTGCTTACCCCCGGGAATTTTATCTTATACTATGTTTTATTTTCTTCACAGCACTTAGCAATATATGTTAAAATTATCTATTTGTTTAACTGCTCCCATTTTGTCTCTTCCTCTTAGACTGTAAGATCTTAAGAGGACAAACTGTTTTGTAGATAGCTATAGGAGGTAGTTCTACTGCCTTGAATTGAACTTGACACACGACAGGCATGAATTAATACTTGTTGAATCCGTGAATGACAGATGTAAGCATAGGGTGCTATAAAACCCTGAAAAGGAGCAGTCCTTTAAGAATGAGAAAAGAACAGAGCTAAGAGATAGGAAACACTTCCATGAGATATTGTTTGGGCTCCTGATTAAACCAGGCCTGAAGTCAGAATAATTTTTCTTTTTAATATGAGTGAGTACATTTCCTTTCTACTTGATCCAGTTGGGGTTGGGTTTTCTATTACTTGCAACTGAAAGAGTACTAACAAATATAATTGTCATTCAGTGAAACCACAAGCTGAAATCCTGGAAAGCTGATTGCAATTCTATTTAAATAAGAGTACTGTGACATTAAGAGTTACGCAGAATAAAATAATGTCACCTCATGGAGTGGTAGGAAAGTGACCTCGTGAGGCAGTTGTTACATGTTGGACCGAATACTTTCTGGGTTTCATTCTTACTTAAGCTTCTACACGCCTATAAATAAAATGTCTGATACATTTTGTTAGATAAATGACACTTTTGAATACGTTGGGTTTTGAACTTGTCTTCAGCTTAGAACGGTACATCTCTTTAATTTTTTTGACTCTTACATCAACATCTAATTACTGTGTTTTCTTTCCACTCTCCATTTTGTAATGTTTATAAATACTGTAGAATTCTTTGTTCCCTCTAGAGAAGAAAAACCTATTGAAAAAATATAACTAATGAATATGTATTTATGCTATTTTCCATCAATCTAAATAGGACATTGATATTTGTTGTCATTTTAAAAACATATCTATACTTCGGTGCATCTCTGCGAGAGAGACCATTAAAATTCTTCCTGTTTATGAATAAGAAAGATGCGTAAACAGATATATATGATTAAATAAAAAGAGAATCAAATCTGAGGGCTAGAGGAGTCCTGCATGGTTTCTTTTCTCAATTCTCCATTCAAACACTTCCAGCACATGTAGGGCCTAGAGGGATGGAAAGGGGTCAATAATCAGCTCAAATGAGGCACTGATCATTTCCTTAGGATAGAAAATAAAGCATTTGAGCTGATTTGAAGTACATTTTAAGAAGTTGAAATTATAAATGCTTTCCTCAAAAGAAAGGTAACTACAGATGTGTGCTTTTGCTTCCTCAGTCTCTGACAGAGTGATGACTTATCCTTTCTAACCATGATGCTCACTGACATTAAACTAGATCCTCCTCCTACACAGGGACATCCTTTCATATTGCTGTTTTTCCTCCCTATCTATATTATTTAGGTTCTAACTGCCTGGTTTTAAAATTAAAATGCCGTAATCTGAAGAAAACCCAGGAAATATTTTATGGTAAATCTTCTTTGGGCTGGATCTAGTTTAGAGGGCAACTTTCATTGAGAAAATGTGATTCTGTGGATCTTCCTGTGTCTGCACGTGTGCAACATCCTCTTGCTTTCCCATGGTTTGCATTATTAAAGAGCTTTGACATGGCTCATCAGAGCTGGCTGCTGTGTTCAAGACAGGTTCCTGTCAAAACAAACTCAGTATACTGGGGAACACAGGCTAGGCCAGTAGAATTCAGAGAACATTGCCTAAATCCTTCTATTTTGCCTTTAAAAAGAAAACACGCCATGATTATGACTGGTCTCTTTGTTTTATAATTTTTACTGTCTTTATCTTACAAATGTGACCAACCCCTCTTTTTCTGAGTCATAAGAATATATCACCAAATGACCTGGTGATATATTCTTGGACATTTAATACCACTGTGTTCAGAAAGGCCTCTGTTTAAGTACCTAGCTGTTTGAGATTCTTGTCTACTGAATACAGATGAAAAGGAAAGGAGGAGGCTCATCACAGGGGTTCTGCTGATAACACTTCATTTAACATATTTCAGTTTAGCAACATGGGACCGCAAAAAGAAAACTATTTTATTTAAAATGACAGGGCCACTATGTTATATTCACTGTATATATGTCCCACCCAGGAAATGATGATAATGATAATGGGTACATTTCCAGTTTAACATTATGGGGTGATTCTGCTCAAATGAATTCACCTCTTGAGTATGACACATCTATATCACACCTCAAAGGCTCACAAAATGGTTATTTCACAGATATTGACATACCGGAGAGGGGGGGTATTCAACAGCTATTCAATAAAGCACAAAGCAGATGTACAGAGCAAGGTATCGGGGAGAGTCTAGCATTTAATTGGTATGCCAGACAGTGTTTAAAGCATAAGAATAGAAAATGGGCAATTTGAATGTGGTTATAATTAGTTGAGGCTAACATCCCCCTCTGTACTGAAGTTTTAAGATAAATAAAATCTGTAAAAAGTACCAAGTCCAACAGTTTCACAATGGATCAGTGATTTTATTTGATGTTACATTTGTAGAGGAATGGTAGTTCCTCTCTTATTAATAACTATTTAAATACTCTGGATTATTTAGAGATACCACACTCAGAGGCCAATTCCAGCCCAGTGTAGCCAAGAATGATTATTTGTGATCTTGACCTGAAAAGGTCTAAGAATAAGTCAAATACTAATATTCTAGGAACATTTGGCATTTGGTGAAAGAGAATACTAATATTCTCTAGCAACTACTACTACTCAAAATTTTTTGTGGCCAGATAAAATGTGGAAGACGCTCAATGAAGTTATACTTACATTGAACAGTGCTTTTCAAACTTTTCATTATGGACATACTCCTAGTGAAGGCCTTAGCATTTCCTGGGTCATTTAAAACTTATGAAATCTCTTTGATTTCTTGTGCTTTATCTTTTAAAGAATGTTTTTATCATATAGTTTGTGTTGGTGGTAGTTCAACTTGATTGTGCTTACACTGCATGTGTACTTTTGTATTCAGCCCTTCCCCTCAATTGGCATTGCAGAACACTATCTCAAAGTTAGCAAAAAGCTTTATTTCCCAACTCTCCTGTTAGAACTAATTTTTAATTAAGATGAAACATGATTATCCTCTGATTTTTCATGCTTCCAACATAATGCTAAATAATCTTGTATGTGAACCACAGGTTGTGACTCATAGTATTAAGCTACAAAATTCTACCCTGCAGATGAGTGTGTACCGATGTAATGCTTATTTGATAGCATGGAACTATGTGATTGGTACCATTACAGCAAAAAATAGGTGCCCTAGTAAGAGTCATGGGCAAGTCTGACATTATTATCAGAAGCACCTGGCCGCCAAATCAGAAAAGATCTTCATTGCTACACTCATGAAATATGATCTGATAACAATATAGTTCCACTTCTTGCTTCTGAACTCGAAGCAATATTTATAAGGATATCGCAGCTGAAAGAATCTGATTGTTGTGTCTGATCAGCTGGCTAGGGCTGTTTTTGGCTTGTTGGGAATATTTCTTTCCCTTGTCATAACTCCCAGGTGCTACTGCTGAGCAAATGGGAACATCGCTGCTAGAGTTATTTGAAAAGAACAAAAAGAATTGATTTGGACAATCTATGTGCTGCTGTCATTGATAGAGACACAACTGTGACCGAGAAGTATGACTAGGGTCAGAGCAAAAGTAAAAGAAAAGCACCTAGGAATACTCCCTTGTCATCAGCTTTTTAAACTAACTACTCTTGGTTGTTGGAGGCAATATACAAGTTTTCACCAAATGCCAAGAGACATTTAATAGTACTTACAAGTTGCTCTTATAATTTTTTCAAGAGGTGGCTACTTTCCCAATGGCAAATCACTTAAAATGTATAGTTCAGATGGTCAGCACATCTACGACATACGAGAATTCCTCGGTGACATGGGATTATAAGTCTATTCCTTACCAACAGTTGTGTGAGTGGTGTCTGAAATTGAGGAAAACTGTTCTTCCTCCTAAGGTAACTATTTTAAGGCTGACCTTGATTGTATTATTTTCTTAAAGGAATAATTTATTCTTACAAAACAAATGTTATCAAGAGATTAGTTATATCACAAAGAAGGCTATCTAGGTTTTTAAAAGACTGCAACAAATAATTCAGGAAGTCATTTATAAATAAGGAAATATGTTGGTGGGAAATAGAAAGTCACTAATACATTAATCCATCCTGTGGCAAAACGCTAAACTATAAACAAATCAATTTACTTATTTATTTGTTTTTAATAAACAAATCAATTTAAACATTTGTTGAGGAATTTAAACAGATTCAGAGCAGCAATACTGTATATGAGATTTAAGGACCAATACAGCTAAACAATACCTTAACTAAATAATTTTCCTTAATATGAGAGTTAGTATTTCTAATGTTCCCTTTAGACAAGATCACTTATACACAAAAGTTCATGATTTCATACTTTCATTCAAAGTTATTTACCAATGTTCAGCAATAAACTAGCTGTGAGGACACACAGGAGCTACGATAATATCTCTGAAGAGCGAAATATATTTCTTTTTGTTGGTTAGTGAAAAGAATGGTCCTGGAGTAGAATCCAGAGGGGGAAAAACTAACTAATTTTTAAAGAGACAAGTGTACATGTATTAAAAAGGGTTTTATGTGACACCTGAGAAATTTTAAAAACCTGCTGATGACCTTAATATTCTAATCGTTGGCAAAACAGATTCTTGGCTTTTTCCTAATAAAATTAAGGCATTAAAAAAGAAAGAAAGAAAGATTAACCAATGACAATATGTTAGGTATTAATGAAAATAGTTCATAAGCAGTAAGTTCAAGGACATATCACTCAACATGCAACGCTACCCATATTCTCCAATGCAGATTTTGAAGAGACCAGACTTCTTTTTGTGTCTTCATATTTATGGAACACAATTCCTGTTTGCCGTTTTTAGAGGTTCATTGTAAACCCTCTAAAGGTTTCTTTATCATTTAATATTATAAATAATTATGTTCCTAGGCGGCAGTTCAAAGCTCAGTACAGCACTCGTACAACACCACAGGCAGGTCAGATGACCTTTCTCCAATTCTCCTCTCTCCAATGCTGAGGACAGACAAAGTGATATGTCTGTCATACGCCATTACCATTAGAACAGAATCTTGTTCTTTTATTACAACTGAACTCCGCCAGATTTCTCAGCAGGAATGCTAAGTGAAATCAATGTCTTGGATTTCCAGGCTGAGCTTGGAGGTCACAGCCACTCTATCATTTCTCAGCATTATCCTTTCTCGTGCGTGCACACACTCCCCAAGCCCCCAACTGGCACACAGCAGATTGAAAACAGCATGTATCAGAGGACTCATGCTGTACAATTTTACAGTCTTTTGGAGCCCCCTCCTTTTGACTCCCCCCTTCCATTTTTTTGCAAATTGCAAATAAGTTTTGTGTCCTTCTCTAGAGTTGTGAGTCAAAGGCAAATGCACACCTAGGAAGAAGGGCAGGCAATAAAACCCAGAGAACATGGCTGATTTCTGACAGCTGCCAATAAGATCATTTTCCTTACATCATCACCTGGATGTGGCTGACAATTCCAATGCTCCAAACAATAAATAGATCTTAAACGTAAACCATCAGTTTGGTTTACGCCAGGTAGGTATGCAGTCACACAAAGCCCACTGATAAAATAATTCTATTTTATAGTAAAATAGACATGAAAATTCACCAATAAAACACACAGAAAATACCCCAGGACACTAAGAATTGATTGTTTAAAAATATAACAACAGAGGATAGCTATTTCATAGAAGTAAAGTAGCTTTGTGAAGTGAAAATGTTTATAATGCCATGTATAAATGTCAGTTTCAGGCTACAAGGAGCTAAATTCATGTATTGAAATGGGTCCTCCTTATTTACTGTCTTTTTGGACATGTTCTTCATTAAAATGACAAGAGTAATATTTATTGGTCTATTTTTAATGTGCTAAACTTTACCGCTGAGCTAAAACACAAGCACATTTAAGACATCTTTTCTGACAATAAGAGGGGTTGTAGACAGTATGATAGTGGACACTGAGCAAAGGGACATATTTTTATTAAATTGTGTTACTACCTAAAAAGAGGCACTTTATTGTTGGTCAAACTTTTTATTCATTTTACCCAACTGCAAATGGGAAGAAACACAACACCTACAACTTTCTTAAACTTTACATGATAGAAAATTCATGAAGGCTAATTTTGAAAAAGTTACTGAATTTTAAAGACAAACTATAAAATATGCTTTAAAATCATGCATAATCATAGGTATAGAAACATAATTCACTTCTTCACTAGTACCAAAAAATGGAGGTATATGAAACTATAGAAAATGGAAGAAGATTCCCACTGAGGTAGAAAACCTGTCTGCTCTGCACTTAGTCTATAGGGTTCTATGACCTAGAGCCCTAGAACTCATAAAGCAGGGTGCCAGTCTTGGCAAAGCGAACCTGCAAACACTTGGGCATTTGCCATAGTTAACTAAGAAAAGTATCACTGTGGCAACTGCTCAGTAAACCTTTGAATGGATGAATGAATGAATGAATGAATAGACTTATAAATTGATTGACATCAAAAGCTTCATGATTATTTGAGTAATTTGGGGAGAAGATACTAATGATAAAGAAGTTATTCGAGAGGTAAGGAAAAAATCCCATTAGTTACTTACAAGTAAAGTATATACTCTAAAATCATGAAATGAAATGTCCTAATGCAAAGCGTCATTATGAAACATGATGTGAAATCACATTCATAAATCAAGGTTAAAAAAAAAAAACAGAGAATAATACCTCACAGAATTATTTGTGTGTGACAGTAACTAATGCTGCTACAGCTATTTACTTTACTCAAAATTAGCCTGTACATGCAATACATTACATGTGGGTCCATGAAGACCCCAAAATATCACTGCTTTAAAACCAAATTTTATTTAACAAATGTTATAATTATTACCAAGTTTTAAAAACTATGTTCTACTGTGATAATAAAGAAAATCAGACCAGATCTTTGGTGTACACTAAGCACAGAACATGTGAGGTCCATTACACGGCTGAAATCGATCTTAAAAAGTGAGTTTGTACATTTCATAATATCCCAGCAGTGGGGACAATAATTTGAACTACATATTTGCACATATTCCTGGTGAATCACGGTCTAAGTTCTTTGTCCAGGTTAGGTTGTACTTTCAAATGTATTTACCTCTTAGTAACACGGAAAAGGCCTCAAGAGTTTTGGGGAGATGGATGCTGGAGTATACTCTCCCAAATGATCTCTTCTCTTTCCCAATTCACCCTCTGAATTAATATATTAACTGTGCAGTGCATCTGTCAGGGGACAGAGCAGGGTTAAAAATAAATTCTTGGGAGTTTTTTTCTCTTTCAATACTTTTTAAATTTTTTTTCTCTGTGCATTCCTTTCAACTGTTGAGACTACTATTATCCTGTTACTCTTTAGATATTTCCAATACAGCATTTGGGAAAGGGAGAACAGAAATAATTTTCTAGGTAATTCAGCAAAAGATAAAACATTGTTACTCTGGGGATAAATTAACTGTGTCAGTTTTCTACTTAATATTTTATAATAGAAAATATGTGTTGACATTTCCCTGAGTAATCTCAGGGAAAAATACTTTATGGTTACTCTTCTGCCCTCTTTCACAGAGTTTAATATATTCATATATCATCATTTAAGATCTTAAGATCTTACAAACACAAAAACATTTCAAATTAAAATTTTTCTGCTTTTCTCTTCTAAGATGAAGAACAAATTATTTGAATCCTCTCCCTGCCAATCCCTTTCCATGTTCTCTCAAGAAATGTTTCCTTGGGGTGGGTAGCTCAGTCCGTTAAGCGGTCGACTCTTGATTTCAGCTCAGATCATGATCTCAGGGTCCTGGGATTGAGCCCAGTGTAGGGCTCCATGATCAGCGGGGAGTCTGCCTGAGGATTCTCTCTCTCTTCCTCTGCCCCTCCCCCTGCTCGTGCTCTCTTTCTCTCTCTAAAATAAATAAATAAATCTTTAAAGCCCAGAGAGTCTGTCTTCATTAAAAAATAAAAAAAAAGCTTCCTTAGTTCCCAAAATAAAACTATTTCTAAATAGTCTTACTTCTAACACTATTATTATCTTCATATCTTTCATGAAAATCTCATTGGATGAATATCTAAACTTATATCCATACTGCACTTCATTATAACAGTTACTGATATGCCATGGATGTACTCATATATTTTAAGGTGTATTTCAGTTGCCCCTTTTCTGGGAAACCCCTCCCAGGATCTCTCATTGAAGGTAACATCTTTGTCCCAGTAATTTCCACTGCACTTACCTGTAACTCTGTAAGACTTTGTATCATAGAATATGGGTATCTATTTTATAAGACTGTAGGCTACCTGAGTATAACATATCTATCTAAATCTTTGTATCACACACATTTCCTACTATAGCTATCCATGCATGCTTGTTGAATAAATGAATGGCTAAATGTATGTGTGTTATTGATCCTAACTAATCCCACTAGACTCTTATCTCCTTGAAGACCCAGAGGTTAATCCAGTTGCTGGCACATAACAGACATTCAATAGATGTCATTGAATGAAAAGGAAAACTCTAAATGGCAAAACATGTAGCTTTGTCAAAAGGGTACCTTGCTTTTGGGCGGTGGGCTGTTTGTGCTCTTGTCCGTGTGAATGCTGGTAGGAGATACAGCAGCACCGAGGTTGCCTTGGGGTATGCCTGGGAGCTTTCCTCCTGGAGACACCTGCATTGCAGCTAGCTGGGCAGCATATAACTGCTACAGAAGAAAAGGGCAGAGAGAGACAGAGAGAAAAATGACCATCAGTAATAAAATAAATGCACCTCTCAAAGTATCTCTATTCAGATGTGGTAGTTTTCCTGTGGGTGTTCTTGTTTACTGCTCTGGAACATTTAAAGAAAGAAGTTGTCACCTCAACTTTCATGACTTCATTCTCTGGAGAGAAATGACAGACACCACATATGAAGGATTTCAGCTTCAGGATGTCCAGAGACTCAAAACAAATAACAGTCATTCATATTTACTCTTTCCCAATGTCTAGGGAAGACAAGTACATCATATTATTTGGTCAAGACCTCTTTTTGCTCTATTTTAAAATGTACACAGTGTGTTACAAAAGAATGCAACTTCACATGCAAAGTAATTTTCTTAGTATCCATATTGGTTTAAGTTTAGTACACCTCCTTTTTTTGACTTGTTGCAATGGGCACCTGTAACAATTTTTTTTTTCTAATCATTAGTTGTATAGAAATACTTAAAAGCCATTGAGGGGGAATGAAAGGAGAGTATTTGAAGAACATTATCTGGTCAGTCTACCTACATTGAAAAAATTAACTGGATGTTTGCCAGAAGTCCACTTTACGTCATGATATATAAAAACAGACAAACCTGAAATTATCTTGAGGATTAAGGTTTTAAGAATACTGTCTGAAACATGCACTCTTCCACTAAGCCACCACATAGTAATTCTTATTAAATAACCAGTAAAAAATTCTTCAACAAACAAATTTAATAATAAAAGAAAATTTCACTTTGATAATAATTGTCATATGATATGGTATCTTAAACAAAGAGGTTGCTTTAGATTCAAATAGTCACCTCAAATGTTTAAATTAATTCTCTTTTCATCTCCATTTAGCTGTTTGCGAAAATTTTAAGATCTGGATAGAAAAGAAATTAACAGGTGTGTGTGTGTGTGTGCACACACACACATTTGTGCATGTGTGTGTGCGTATGCAAGTTATAACTTCTGTAATAAAAAGACTGATACTAAAGAAAAAAGCTCTTAAAGGAAAGTACTGTGACATAGCTTATCTTGATTTTTCTCTGAAAGAAATTTCAAAGGATAAAACTGCTCAGGATAAGCCAGAGACCCTGATAAGTGGGGTCTCTTTAGAAATGAAATATTGAAAACTAAATGCAGGCATATATTTACATGAAAATACACATACACTGTTCACAGTTTCCACATACTATGGTCTAAATGAATCAGATCATTAAAATTATTGATAAAATTATGGGGTTTTTTTTATGACAACTAACAAAAGATATATTCCAGATGAAGAAACACCAGAGGAGTATATTTGTACTATCAATAATTAGTGTTACTTCTCTCCAAGTTTGTGTGTGTGTGTGTGTGTGTGCACATTGGAATAATTATATTCTTTATTTTAGTGAGAAAGAAAAATTAGATTTAATTCATAAGTCTTAGACTGCATAAATTAGAGTAAAGGGATATGATGTCAAATACAATGACTGGGAGTTTATCATTTTTTTTAAGTATCAGAATTGATCCATTTCCCACACTTGTGTTAAAAACCTTTGCATTATTTTCTACAATTCAAAAAAGTAGTATTTTTTTATCCTCATCCTAAACTGTTTATGAAGTTACTGAGAAAATAACTAATATCCAAGATACACTTTGCAAATTAAAATTTTGTCCAGTAAAATACAGGTACTGAATTACATATACTGAATTAAAAATATTTTAAAAATAGGCTATATAGCTATATTATATATTATAAATTTCATGTTGTATTATATACTATATCCTTGTCTTTAAAAATTATTTCAGTGGGTATTATTCCTAGAAGCTAACAATCCATTAGTGGTTTAGTATATACTAAATATAAGATTGCTTCATAATTACTAAAGATTGACATAAGATATTTTAATATCTGTAGGTAAAAAGAAAAATGTGAACAAAATAATTATTCAAAATTTTAATTTGATTATTAAAGAATTATTTCATAATTTGAAAAAATATTGACTATTTGTGTTATTTAGATAATTAAATAGATGGACCAATCACTCATAAAAGGTGATTCAATGCTTAAATATCAATCTCTATAGACAGACCCACAACTTCCAAAGAAGTATAAGAATTACTATTGAAAATACAAGTATAAACATACACTGAAACACTTTATTGAATGTAAAGGTTGCAGATGGCATACACTTGGAATAAAAAATGTCATACACATTCTTTCCTCATTCAAATAAATGCATTATTTTTATCTTTTTAATTATGAAATTAAGGTTTATCTTAATTAAACTGTCCTAAGGGATGCTTTTGAGTAGAAAAAAATAAATTTGTAAAATAGAAGGACTCACTTAAATATTTTTACAAGAACAGTATGCTATCATCCACTTTGCTGCTACTTTTAAAGACTATAGAGATTTAAAGTAATTTATGATGAAAATGTCACAAGCGTATTAGTCCATCAGAATATGGTTAACATTGGGTAGCTCTTCATTCCTCTTATCTCCCATATCCCATTCCTCATATTTGGCTTTCTCCTGCTTCACCAAGGTTTAGAAGTAGGAAATAGCTATTTCTAATACATTTTATTTTGTGTGAAATATATGTGTTCCTTAAATTTACATTATATTACAGAAGCATTAAAAAGGTCTCAAATCTTAGAGAATCTAACACACTTCAAGTCTACACAGGTAAAATAAACGAGAAATTTTAATACTTCTGGTTTCTAATTTGAGCTAATTTGCAAGTTAAAAGGAAATTTCAGTAGTTTTAAAGAAGCTGACCGTGTTTCTCGTAGCTGGCTACTACGTAAGGGTGGGCAACTTACCAAAAAGAAAAAAAAAATGTTGCTGGGACTCATTTTAACACAACCTTTTAAAAAATTAAGTTCATTTATCTATGCATGTGCGTGCTGATTAATGTGTGTGTGCTGACTAATTTTAAAAACAAGGGAATCAAGGGATGATGGATATTTTATTTAACTTATTACATGCTCTTGAAGCAAAATAAAGAATAACAATACTTATTTGTATTGAGTGAGTTCTACAATCACAGAACCACTGGTTGACCTTGTTGAGAGGGAAGGGTCATGGAATGTAGTGGCAATTGGAAGGCCACTGGAAGTAAAAAGCACCCTGTGAACTATAGAACTCACTTCCATATGATAGACACACCTATAATTATGTGTGTATCTGCATCTTAACTATACAAATTTTTTAAACAAAAATCTGGCTAACATTTTTCTTTAAAAGATTGTGGATAGGGGCGCCTGGGTGACTCAGTCAGTAAGCGTCTGCTTTCGGCTCAGGTCATGATCCCAGGGTTCTGAGATCGAGCCCCACATCGGGCTCCCTCCTCGGGGGGGAAGCCTGCTTCTCCCTCTCCCGCTCCCCCCGCTTGTGTTCCCTCTCTCCCTGTGTCTCTCTCTGTCAAATAAATAAATAAATAAATCTTTAAAAAAAAAAAGTTTGTGGATAAACTCAGAGTTAAATATAAGGTGCGTTATGATAAATGTACTTTTTTGAAAAAGTTAGGTTGTTCTAAACATCAGAAACAAATTGGGAGATCCTAAACATAAAAAGCTAAAGCTTAAAGAGAGCACTCACTTCATGAGGTTAACCAGACTAACAGAATAACTGTTTTGTCTTGCAGAATAACTTTACTCTTATCTTGAAACTCTTGTGTTAGGGGTTTATTTTAATCTCTAAAACTCCCCCACTCCACAGATCATTAGGTTTTCCACTCTTTATATTACTTAAAATATTGCATTCCTATTCCCTTCCCCTTCCTTCATTCCTACACCTACTTCAGACAATGATTTTTTTTTTTAAGAAAACAATCACATAAAATTAAGCTGGAATCTATCCATTGATTACTCAGGGTCCTCCCAGTGCTTATGTGTACATAGGTGTGTGTGGGTATGTGCGTAACTCACTTTTGTTTCAAATTGTTCCATAAACCCACATTTTTTGTCTCTTTAGCTCCTTCAAGGACCCATGGTTTCCTGCTTCTAGTGTACTTCTACTGGAATGGGTAAAAGTAAGGTAAACCTCAATTCTAATACCAGTTCTGAACTAGTCACCTTGGGCAACTAAACTGAGCCACACAATTCCTTAATCTGCAAATTCAGGATAAAAAAAAATGACCTTATAGAGTTGCTGTGAGAAATAAATCACATATTATGTGTAAAATACTCAGAAAAATACATGGAAAAGAATGCTTTATCAATAAGTAATAGTTAATAATTATTAATTAATTATACCAAGTAAGAAACTGACTAGGTAATATATATGTGCTGACTTCCTACTATATACTCTGGACTATGCTATGTACAGTGGAGGCTACAAGCAATGTATAAATATAGTTTCTTCCCTAAGTCAAGATTAATAAACATAAAACAATGAGAGTATAAGTGTACTATAACTGTATGCCACTTTTAAGGGTGTGAAGGGAAAGGAAATGAGTCAGTGTGAACTGATTTTTCATAGAAGAGATATAGCTAAGCTGGAAGTAAAAAAAGGAGGTGGCATTCTAGGAAGGGAGAACAATTTAAAGGCACAGGAGCAGGAATGAAGTAGCTTTTGCAAAGGGAATATAGAAGATGGTGTGGAACAGGGAATGGGAGAAAGGACAGTGACCTAATTGAGTGCATACCCCAGGAAGAGTAAAGAAGCACTGGGTCTGTAGGCTAGTTCACCTTATAGAAGATCTTCAAATAAAGACAAAGAGTTTAAATTTAATATGTAGGCAAGAGAAAGTCACTGAATTTTTGAAAGCAATATATGTGATTGTTTTAACTAGAATAAAGATATGACAAGGTATCAGTTATGAGGTTATCAACATTTGGTAGCTATAATTTTAATGATAACTTGAGTTGAAGTAACAGTTGTGGAAATGAAGATGGAAAAAATGATACCAAGTTCATAGCACAGTGGGCACATAAATGACTACAAATTAACTGGGGAAAAGAAAAATGAAACAGAAGAACAGGGTGAATAGTATAATTTATATAGTCTTTATTTCATAGATATAATATGTAAGTATTCACGTATCAGATATTCTTATTTGTTTATATAGTCATTATACTATCTTGTATAACAGCTAAAACACATGTATTTTCTTCTTCTTCTTTTTTTTTTCCAAAAGCCACACAGAGAGACTTCCCTGTAATTCATATTGTGATAGCGAAAATGCTAGAACCATTCCATCATGGGTTTTCCCTAAAGTATAGCTCATTAAACTTTTTTTTAAAGTATTAAGATTATGATGAAGTGTATCTACAACAGCATGAGCTTGAATTATATTTATCTTATTTAAACCTAATCAGTATTTCTTTTCCCTGTAATGTACCACATGTACCAAAGCACTATCAGGCAGTGTGTTGATAGTTCATTAGTAGGCATTCTTCCTGTTGAGCTATAATGGTACAGTGTGGAGTCAAAACAAAAATCTGATGGGATGATAAAGAACAGATATTTTAACTTGTGCTAATTAATTGTTGCAAATTTGGGGGAAAATAGTACAGTTGTATTTGGACAACTTGGCTTTTAACCCACAGTTAGATACAATTGTATTTTCTTCCAAAGATAGCCATTTTTACTCAGCTATCCTAGGCTAGTGGCTGGTACTTCTCAGTGCAAGGGGTGGAGAAGTTTCACAAAAGAGACTTTTAATTTTAAGGTAGACTATATAATTTCTTCCTTGAGATGGTAAATTCTTGCCACTTTTCCTTAATAGATTATTTTCCCCCAAATTGTTGAAAATACAACTTCTCCTGTTGCTACTACCCTAGGGCCCAACTGCCATATGGAGTATTTGGATTGAAAGCATTATGCACTGACAAAAATATCTATTACTGGTTGGTCCCTTAAACCATTTACTAACTATTAAACTCCTTGAAGGCAAGGATTTACTATTTAATGTTTTCTCAGAAAATCCTAAAGGCAAGAAAAGTAGAGATGAATAAAGACTGAAATGAACTACATAAAATAATACCATCAATTTTTAACAAATGTAGATCTCTAAGTATGTATTTAGTATATTTTTAATAATGGTAGTGACTATATGTGAAATAAATTTTAAAAACCTGGACGGAAATGACATGTTTTTACTACTTGAGGAAGTAGAGAAAAGACAATGGTGATGTTGATAAAACTTCCCATTCATCCATTTATATTTATTTCATTTACTTAAAGGAACAAAGAAACAATGAATTTCAAAATCTTATCAGCATAGGAACAAAATATAGCATAATATACTTACTGTAGCCATAATCATAATAGTAAATGAATCAGTCAATATGGAATTTTGAACCAAAAAAAATGGATAAAGATTATTAGAAAAAAAAGTTAATATCTTTTAAAAAGACAATAGAACCAAAAGTTTAAGCACAGAGATACTCTTAATTGTTTTGGAAAAGACAAATAGGAAATGCCTTCTTTCTGATAAAGGGATATACACTATTTACTCACTGCATCCTAAATATTTATTATTCAAAGAATGAAGAGGCATTTAATAGGGGCTATGGTTGTGAGATAGAAGCTGTTCTTTGGGACCCTTTTTTCTTGGTTAGTTCAAAGCTTAGTTTTCTGTTTGAACTGGGATCTATGATCAGGTCTCCCTTTTATGTGTCCAAGCAATCTAAATAAAGGCACAGGAGACAGGGAGGACAGCACATACTAGCAATTACTTAGGAGCTAGTAGAATAGGACAGTGTATAGTTTGATCCAACTATCTTACCTTCTCTACTGCAGGCATGGATTAGGAGATGGGGACACCCATACCTCATTGGGAAAATAATGCGATAACTTATGCCCACCATTCTCTCTCCGGCTCTACCCTCCCTTTCTCTGACTCCCTACATCTCTCCTCCCCAAATCACAAACTTCATCATACCAGATAGGAGAGCTGGGTACAAAAATCATTTAAAGAAAAAAAAATTAAAATCGCGACTGAAAATGTTGGCTTTCCTAAATGCTATATCATAAAACATACTGATTCTTGAAGTAAATTTGTAAACATTTATACTGCCGTTATCTGAATGAAGAGTGCTATAATTTTTGCTAAATTAATTGCTTAAAATTATTTCTAGAAGTAGAACTATTTTCTCCAAATGAAATATCATATAAACATCAATACATGAAGGAAAGAAAAAAAGAGATACATTATATAAATGAATTTTACATATTTTTAATATTTAATCAAATGAGACCAGTGAGGTTGTTTAATTTACCCTAAGAATTTAAATAGGCATGGGGATGGAAGTTGAAGTCCTTTATCAGCCTTGGGGGTCAAGAAAGTCCTCACTCAGAAAATAAGTAGTAGTCACTTCTAAACTCTCAAATACACAAACATGTATAAACCTAAATTTTCAAAAAGAAATTATAGTTAAAAACCCCCTGATTAATATCTTTTTTTTTTTTAAAGATTTTATTTATTTATTTGAGAGGGAGAGAATGAGAGAGAGCAAGCACATGAGAGGGGGGAGGGTCAGAGGGAGAAGCAGACTCCCTGCCGAGCAGGAAGCCCGATGCGGGACTCGATCCAGGGACTCCAGGATCATGACCTGAGCCGAAGGCAGTCGCTTAACCAACTGAGCCACCCAGGCGCCCCCCTGATTAATATCTTGAAGTTCAAATATACGTACAGAAATGGCAGAAGATTTTTATCAGCATCTAGCAGTAAAAGTTAACGTACATGCAATGTGTTAACTAATTGGATTAGAGATTTTCAAATGTGTCTTGTCATTTATCATATAATTTTAAAAATAGGCAAATGTGTACTTCTAAAGTTTAAATCAGACCTGAAAGATGTACGTTAGATGTGATGTGTAAGAAAAACATTTGTTTGTTTTTTTAAGAGAAGAAACAAGGAGTAACATTTGTGAGGAAAAAATTCAGAGAGCAATTTCAAGGCTCCATAAGTGTTATCTTTATAGCTTAATTTCAGCTTCTTAATGTAACTTAAATGTGGAGTTTAAAGAGAAACTAATGTACTGGAGAAAATCTTTCAAAACATATCAGCATGTTTCAATGTGAATAAATTTGCATTGCACATTATTTTTCATAATGTTTCCTCACAGAAAATTATCAAAGCAACTTGAGTTTAAATGTGGACTTCTTTCCCTAACATTGTCAGCTCTTCTTTTTTTTTTAAGATTTTATTTATTTATTCGTGAGAGACAGAGAGAGAGACAGAGGCAGAGGGAGAAGCAGGCTCCTCGCGGAGCAGGGAGCCCGATGCGGGACTCGATCCCAGGACCCTGGGATCATGACCTGAGCTGAAGGCAGACGCTCAACCGACTGAGCCACCCAGGCGTCCCGTCAGCTCTTCTTTTTGATGTTATTCAAGTATTGCAAGAAAAATAGGACAGGCCTTAAATTTGCTGGGTCCCAGGGCAAAAGTGCTAGTAGAAACTCACATGGCAAACTTATAAAAACTTACAATTCACAAATTAAGCTAATGCAGTGTTTATTAAAGCATTTCATTCTCCTGTCTTGACAAACATACCTTCAAAACCCCTGAATGCAAATGAAAACCACAATGAGATACCACTTTACACCTAGTAGGATGACTATTATAAAACACTAGAAAATAACAAATGTTTGCAAGAATGTGGAGGAATCAGAAGCCTTGTTGATTGCTGGTGAGAATGTACAATCGTGCAGCTGCTACAGAAAACAGTATGGTAGTTCCTCTCAAAATTATACAGAATTACCACATGACCCAGCAAACCTACTTCTGGGTATGTACCCAAAATAATTGAAATCAGAGACTGTATACCCATGTTCAGAGCCGCATTAGTTACAATAGCCAAAAGGTGGAAGTAAACCAAGTGTTCATCAACGGGGGGATGGACAAACAGTGGAATATTATTCAGCCTTAAAAACGAAGGAAATTCTGATACATGCTGCAACATGGATGAACCCTGAAGACACTATGTTATGCTAGGTGAAATAAGCCAGTCATAAAGGGCCAAATATTGTATGATTCCATTTATACAAGGTGAGGTATCTAGAGTATTCAACTTCACAGAGACAGAAAGAATGGTGCTTTCCAGAGACTGGAGGGAGGTGGGGAAAGGGACTTAATTCTTTAATGGGTACAGAATTTCGTTTTGGGAAAATGAAAGTTCAGGAGATGGATGGTGGTGATGGGTGCACAACAATGTAAATGTGCTTAATGCCAGGGATTGTACATTTAAAGATGGTTAAAATGGTAAATTATATGTTATGCATATTCTTTTTTTTTAAGATTTCTTGTTTATTTGACACACACAGAGAGAGAGAGACTACAAGCAGGGGGAGCAGCAGAGGGAGAGGGAGAAGCAGGCTCCCTGCTAAGTAGGGAGCCTGATGCGGGGCTCAATCCCAGGACCCTGGGATCATGAACTGAGCCAAAGGCAGATGCTTAACCGACTAAGCCACCCAGGCATCCCTATGTTATGCATATTCTCCCCGCAACCCACACACCAATGATCAGGAGGGCAGGCTTGAATTTAGAATCTTGATCTCCTTGGTGCTCTATGTTTGGACCCACAGCCTGCACTTCCTCTTTTCCTGTCCCCAGCTCCATTCAAGAGAAGATGCTTGGCTTTTGTCTTGTCTGTGACTGACCTGCAAATGGCTTCCAAGGTAGGGCCCAGAATGGGACATGGCTCCCAGCCTTGCTAGACATGAGTCTTTAAGAAATTCCAAGAAAACTTGGAAAGATATTCCAGGCAGAGGAAATACAACATGCAAAGTTACAGATCAAACCTTTAAATCAACCAACAAAATAGGTCTATACGTATTTAAGATTTTTCTGTATAGCCCCGAGGGCACTTTTTAAAAAAGACACTCTCCCCTTCCCTTTTTAAAATAAAAGAATATGTTCATGCTACTTCTCCTAGGCAGGATGTGTGGTTATTGTATTTTACAGCCCCCACTACTGGAGCAGTGCTAAAAGAGACTGAACAAAAAGAGATCTGATTTCTTTCATGCAGCATAGTGTTTTTGAGGTTCCTCCATGTTGTAGCATGTATTAGCGGCCTGCTCCATTGTATTGCTCAATAGTATTCCTTCGTATGGATATATCATATTTCTGTGTGCGTTTATCCAGTTGATGGACATTTGGATTGTTTCCAATTTTAGGCTGTTATGAATAATCCTGCTATGGAACATTCCTGTACAAGTTTTTGTGTGTTTTCATTTCTCTTGACTACCCAATTCCTAGGATTGGATTTGCTGAGTCATAGGGTAAGTTCGTGTTTACTTTTTTAAGAAACTGCCAAACTTTTCCAAACTAGCTGAACCATTTTTATATTCCCATTAGCAGTGTTACTAAGGTCCCAGTTTCTCTATATCATCATCAATACTTGGTATTGTCTGTCTTTTTGATTATAACTACTCTAGTAGGAGGGAACTGGTATCTCATTATAGTTTTAATCTGCATTTTCTTAGTGATGAATGACACTGAGCAACTTTTCATGTGCTTCTTAGCCATTTCTATGTCTTCTTTGGTAAAATGCCTACTCAGACTTTTGCTCTTTCTAAAAAATGGGTGGTCTTATTATTGGTTGTAAGAGTTCTTAATATTCAAATTTGATTGTAAAGAGTAAAACCTACCAGAGAAACCCAGTGAGGGTCTCGTTCAATAGCAGTATATAGATATTATGAAAAGGTTCATAATAATAAAAATATAATGACAACAAAATAGTAACACAAATAAACGTATTTTCTGCTCATGTAAATTTTTATATACTTACACAATGATATATTTTTTATTCTTTAATTTTTAAAAATCCTATGCAATGGAGGTTGTAAAGGACTATGCACTTATTGTACCCCATCAAGGAATACTAGCATGGTCAAGTGAGCTCTGAAAGTTGATGACTTTTATTAACCACTAAGGTGACTTCCAGAAAAAAATGAAGACTAGATAGGGCTAGCTCTCAAGACTGAGATTCTTGAGGGTGAAAGGCTTGGGGTAGGGAGTAAATGGTTAGAGTTCTCTCCTAACTTCCTTGATGGTTAATCCCTAAAAGTGGGGTGGAGAGTGGGGATGTGAAGCATTTCTCCTGCTGCTTCACTCTCTTTACCACAGTCCAAGGGGGAAGGGGGTTGGGGGAAGGTGCCTGTGGGGGATGTGGGAAAGGTTTTCACTTAATCTCCAGTCTAGAGTTCCAACTGAGGAGTTTTTCCCAAGGGAGAGAAGGGAGAGAAGGAACTGGAGTCACTCTACTAGGAACTAGAGCCACTTGGAGAAGCAAGTTCAAGTAAGTACACACAACACGAGAGATCCAGGGTCTGCTGTATTTGGACACAATTCCTAAGGAAAGTTGAGGGCAAGAAAGAAACATTTCAAACTGAAAGAGTAAACTCAGAATTACTCTAGATTTGTCCAAACAGAAGATAACTAATAGCCAGTATATCAATGGCACAGAATTTTTTTTTTTTTTAAAGATTTTATTTATTTATTTGACAGAGAGAGACACAGCGAGAGAGGGAACACAAGCAGGGGGAGCAGGAGAGGGAGAAGCAGGCTTCCCGCCAAGCAGGGAGCCCGATGTGGGGCTCGATCCCAGGACGCTGGGACCACGACCTGAGCCGAAGGCAGACGCTCAACGACTGAGCCACCCAGGCGCCCCAATGGCACAGAATTTTTAAAATGAGCAAGTTGAAGCTGTTGAACTATAAGAGTTTCAATATCAGGTTACTTAAGGAAATGACTTAAGTGGACAGAGCCTCCAAAAGGCTGGAGGGCCAGCTGACATCTAGAGGGGAGTTCTAGATGGCAGGGGGACGAGGCATAAGGGGAAAATAAATGTTAATCCACTTCAGGAAGGGAATTTTCTGCCTTTCGAGAAAACAGGTGAGCCTCTTGGAAAGCACGTCTGAGGAAACAGGGGCTGGCTGGGAGGGGCCTCAAGGCAGAAACTACTGCGATTATGACCCACACCTCCTTAATTGTATCACTCCTGGATGATATGTCTTGGAAAAGCTGGAATACAAAAGTAAAATACTACGTCTGGCTATAGTGCAGGTTTACCATTAAAATGCTATCGTGAATACATGTACAGATGCTATAGCATTATCTCTGTAAAGCTGCTATCACCAAATGCTAATAATACACAGACAATCTTTATTACTTTATTCCAAATTCAGTCCCACTCCGTGTGATACTTGGACGGAATGAGGAGCTATCAATGAGGGGTGGAGTGTTGAGGGGGTGTGAAGATGGTATCTTGATAAAAATTAAAGAATACATTTGAACTTAAATTGTAAGACCTTTTTCACAGGTATGATGCTCTCAAGCTGTTTCTGTCACACCGCAGAGACTGAAGCATATAAATAAGAAATGCTTCAAATGTACTAGATTTTAAAAGGCTTTCTTCATCTTGCGGTACACCAATAAATCTTGAATAGTTAGAAAAAACATTTTGACTTTTACAATTGAAACAGTTCCTTAAAGATCCAGATATATTTGCGAGAGTCATGCAAGAAAACACCAACTGATAGTTTCTCTCTCTCTCTCACTCCCTCCTCGTTTTTTCTACTCCACAAGCCATCTTCATGTACTGCACAGTAATCCATTACAATATGTTCCAACATCTGCCTCCCCATATGATGTATGACCTATTCGATTGACCCTTTTTATGCCGCTCCAGACTTTCTGCTCATGACTGTGGGAGGAAGAACGCTCTGCATCTATTCCTGAGGTCACTAACCAGTAAATACATCTCCATTTGGCAAGGTAGGGGACACTGGCTGGAAAGCTCTGCAAATCTTTTATATATCAGTGACTATACTCATAGCTTTAATTAGTTTAATTTATGGGGAAAAAAACTGCTGAAATTCCTTTCAAAATAACAGTAAGAAGAGAATGCTTGTTTAGCAGAGGGAAAAAAAATTCTGTTTTCTGTTGTTACCCAATATTTTTATTTAATATAGTGAAGCTGAGTATTATCAGAAAGATTTTTAAAGCAATCACTTATCTTTGACTAAGTTCATAATTGTGAGATCATTGTTCATTTTATCCCAGTAGATTGGGGGTGGTATGTAATAATAATCAAGACATTAAAAATAGTGAGTATTTTTTACTTAATATAAAGAGAAATTGAGTGTCAAGTCATATTAAATCAGACTATATATTAGTTTGTATATTACAAAAAAAAAAGAAAAGAAAAGAAACATACTTCCAGATTGCATACTTGCTGGAAGCTTGAAAATACTTGGCGCATATGGGAAGAGGCAATGCAAGAGCCATGATTTTTCTCAGTGACTATGAAGTGCCACTCACTTTGCTAAGAAGTCTGCATGCTATTTCAGGGATCACCATAACAAGTCTGTGTGTTCAGTGGGGGTGGTTCGATAACTTGACAAAGATTAAACAACTAGTAGTTTCAGAAGTCTGGGTATCCCTTAAAGTTTTCCTTTCTACTATGTGCCATATAAACTTACCATATGGGGGTAACAATGTTACTACTAAAAATGCTTTCCAAACTTAACATTTATGTGATGAATTCTCTCTATTGCAGTGGGATTTCCCTACCTGCTGGCCAGTGGAAGCTGGGATTTTCCCCAAACTCTGAGCCAACGATAGTTGACATGCCCAGGGATTAAAAGGCTTCAAGAGTCAAAGACTTCTTGAGTCAGTCATGACAGAACTCTCCTCTCCCTGAAGAAAGCACAGCCATTTAAGACTTTTTCTTTACTTGTTTTGTTTTACTGCTGATATTAATAGACAACACATATGATGGGTTAAAATTATGAAGACTTCTTCCTATGGATTTCTCCCTTAGTTTTTCCTTCATTTTTCTTCTGTAAACTTTCATGATTGAGAAAATATTAGGTATTATATTAGTGTTGTTTATTTAAGTACATAAATTAAGTTAGTCTAAATTTTGAGAGAAATCTGGACACAGAATGATAATAGCAGCAAAAATAATCATAATAGCTAAAATGTATAGGATTCTTACTATGTGCCAGGCCCATGCTGTCTCTCTCTGAAACTTAGGAAACAGATACTATTCTTATTTTGTGGAGAAAGCCACTGAAGCACAGAGAAAAGTGAAAGTCATTTGTCCAAAGGCACATAATAAGAGGCAAAGAATAAGTTAGAATCCAAGTCTTTTTACAGAGCTCGTATCTCTTAACCAATTCCTTAGGAACATGTTTCCTGGTCGTTTAAATACAGTAGTGGGCTCTGGGGCTTTTGGGCAAAGAGTTGGACAAGCCCAGGGAGGGCAATTCTAACAGTACTGATGACAGAGCCTGGGGTCTTATGATTAGAACTATATGACTGCCATTGTAGTGCAGAAAGGACATGAGAACTATGCAAGAGGACATTTTCCCTAGCATTTGGATCTCCTCCTTCTTCTTGGCCACTGCCAGTAAAAAATATTTTAGTTCGATTTACTTCTCAACTCATGGTGTTGGAAGGGCATATAAGAGAGAGCTATGATATGGTCAGACAGATTGGGAAAGCCTTCTCTACAAATAGGATTACTTGGAGGTCAGAAGGATGAGATGATGCAACTATGCACACGGAGTCGGAAAAAGTACTAGGAGAAAAACCTAGTGGTAGGAGAGAACATGACAAGTGCAGGGTATTGGAAGGAGTCCAGTGAGGCTCTCGTGTAGAGGCAGAGATGTTCAAAAAGGTAGATGAGGAGCCGTAACAGTTTAAGAAGAGGAATGACATAATTAGATTTGCATTTCCACAAGATGAGTCTAGATATAATATGGAGAATTGATTGGAAGCGTTCGGTTCACCGACACTCCCCTTTTAATGGAATAAGAGTAACATAATCACTTTTTTACATGATTTAAAATTGATTCAGAATCAGTTATAGAATAAATCTGGATATATAATTTTCAACGTTTTGAGCCTCATCCTTATTTCAATATTTACTCTTTCCTATATAATTTATACTAATAATTCAATCATATTAACAAACTTTATATTTTGCCTCAATTCATAGTCACTAACCTTGATTCTTTTGGATCATTTAAAAAACAATAAGAAAAATATATTAAAAATGAGCCATTTGCACTACCTAAGCCACACATTACTCTTAAATCAATTAAAATAACAGAAACACATTCGAGTAGTACCTTGAATTTATAATGTGTCTTGAATCATGACAGGCTTCCCTTTCATTTGCATGGGACACACTTCTCATATCATCAAAGTAGTCCAGAGAAATAATCAACAATTGTAACTTCTCCTTTCCTACCTTAAATTAATTGATTCATTCAATATTTATTTATTGAACACCTATAACTTACCAAGCATTATTCTAGACACTTAGAACACATTAGTGAACAGAGATCTCTACCTTAATGATAAGATTTTAAATTTTTCCCCCCAAAAGACCTGCAAGACTTTAATCTTTCATTCTATCTATCTAGTACTTGTCTAACATTTCCCCATATGACACTATCTATTACTTGTGGTTATTATGATTGGGAAGTTATATATCCATTATTCTTCATATTTGTAAATGAGTATTGCTTTTGAAAGAAGTGAGGTCATTCTCAAAGGTGCGTGATTGAGTGATACATGCTTACAACATAGATACACCTTGGAAAACTTTATGCTAAGTGAAATAAACCAGACACAAAAGGAGGAATAGTGCATGATTTCACTTATATAAATACCCAAATTCACAGAGACAGAAAGTATAACAGAAGGTTAATAAAAAGCATAATAGAGTTACCAGGGGCTGAGGGAAGGGAGAATGGTAAGTTATTATTTCATGGTTACAGAGCTTCCATTTGGGATGATTAAGAGTCCTGGAAATAAATAGTGGTGATGGTTACATAACATTCTGAAGGGATTTAATGTTATTAAATTCTACACTCAAAAATGGTTAAAATGATAAATTTTATTGTTACGCATATTTTACCACAAAAGTGGAGTGATTAAGAGGGTGCTAGAAAGAAAAAAACAAACACCGTTTTCCAGTCCCACATTAAGCTTTATTTCTTTAAAACAATTTTTCTAATTTGTTCTCATGTGTTGGTTCATTTTGTACATTAACTCAAGAGAACATATTTAAAGGGGGAAAGGAGTAATGGTATTTTAAAGTAAAAGGAGGCTGGATATACTAGATTCTTTAAAAAAATTACTAAAAATTATCCTAGGCTTTGGAAACAAATATAAATAAAAGAAAGAAGAGTATGTTCTAAATCAACCCAATTCAGTAATGCCCCTTTCAAGTTAATGGTCGCTCTGAAACAGAAGCTACAAGATCATGTCAACCCTTCATTGACTTTGCAAAAAAGCACAGCATTTGCCAGTTCTACTGTAAAAGGTACTTCTTTCTTCACTTTCCCCTCCTCCTCCAAAGCTAGCTTCTTCTTCATATTCAGATGACTGTTTATGAGCTCAATCCTGTTTCAACTGTCACTCTTTACATCAAGGAAAGATAGATGGGACACACCAACCCCAACCTAAATGACCTTTGGATGTGACAAGAGTTTTAGGTCAGCCTTGCTAAATGGAGGCCTTGGTGTATCGAGACATGCCTTGGGGTGAAATTTACAGTGAATTTATTATCTCCCAATGCCCTTTGGACTGCTTCCCACCATCAAACACTATGGCAGCACTTGGAACAGGAAGAAATACATTAACTGGAATCTGATCGTTTTAAAAGGTTACAGCTGCCCAAATATAATTTAATTTCATACTTGCCCTTTGAGGGTTTGGTGTATATTTTCATTTTATGACTGCAAATGATAAAGCTCTTAAGATTCCAGGCAATAAAAAGAGAAAAAAAAAGTATTTTAAGGGTTAGAAGTCTATTCAGTTCATACTCAATGAGTGAAGTGACAAATTAGCTTTTTTAAAAAAATCTAACATTTCTCTTTTTTATTTGGACCATCTCTTATTCCTCTTCTGATCCTACACTTCTATGTTTGGTTGAAATTAGTATGTGAACACTGACCTCAGATCTCAGCCAGTGAGAAAATAAAACGGGTGATAAAGAAAAAATGAAGATAAAGTCAACCTGATTTAAAGTGAAAATACTTTAGGGGACACATAGGATAGGGGACACATTTTTCAGTGGTGTTCCCTCTCATACGATTGGGAAAATTTACCCATTAGAGTATATCAACATGAAATCGATTTACCATTGATCTTGTACTTCTGTAGTATATCACATTTCCACAGACTCTAACAAAAGGTTCACAAAATCCTCTATAAATGCCACACCACAGCCTCATTACCTTAACTAGAAAATATTATTACTTTTATTTTATTAACAGAAAATAAGTGGTATGGCGTTAAGTCAATGGAATTAATCAGAAAAAAATCAGAAGCAAAAATGAGATAAAATTACCTAGAGTTTACTATTTTAGCCATCAAAACAAAACAAACAAGCAGCAAAAACCAACTTTTGCTCTTTCCCTTTAACTTGATACTTGACAAGACTTCTCAGTTCTTTAAATATCAATCCAATAGAGTTTGAGGCAACATAGTATTTTGGATTCACTACTAATAATAAGAAAAGCCACATAGTGAAACTTTTAATCCATATGAACCAAATACAGCTTAAAGTTGTGTGCGTGTGCCCACTCAAGTGTGTATGAACATGTGTGCACACATATGCATTCTTTTGTCATTTTTCAATTTAGTCAATATATATTTTTCTTGAAAGATATTGAGCTAGTTCCTGTGAAGTTTATGCTTTAAACAAATATTTTAGTTTATTTTAAGAGGGTGCTCCTAACATGAACAATAAAGAACCATAAAGAATCAGCATTTAAGTATTGTAAAATTTAAACATAATTACATATATAATTATAAATACTAATGTATCTATATTAGCAAATTTATTTCACGTTAGTATATCACTGTTTTCAAAGCATTTTGCACAGTATTTAATCTACATAACAATTCTAGCAGTCACATACTACTATCCCTGTTTATAGATTATGAAAATGTAGCCTAGCATATTTAAGGAACCTGCCCCAACTAGCAAATCTAGTGGTTACTGAGACTCACATGCTCTGGATGGTAATGGGTAATGGGACTTATTCTTTCATTCATTCATTTATTTATCCCTCTTTCAATCAACAAATATTAATTAAAGGCTCACCTAAGGTGAGATTATCCAGGAATCAATTCCCAGTTCTTTTAAAAAGGGTCTTATTCTCATTTCTCTAAGGAAGATATAGAAATGGCCAGTAAGCACATAAAAAGATGCTCAATATTACTAATCATTAGGGAAATGCAAACCCAAACCACAATGTGGTATCACCTAACACCCATTTATATGGCTATTATCAAAACGAAACAAAACAAAACAGCAAAATCCACAAGACAAAGACAAATGATGGTGAGGATGTGGAGAAATCGGAACCCTTGTTCATTGCTGGTAGAAATGTAAAATGGTGTAGTCTCAGTGGAAAACATGGCAGTTCCTCAAAAAAATTAAACCTAAAATTACCATATGATCCACCAATCCCACTTCTGGGTAAACACCCAAAATACTTGAAAGCAGAGACTGGGACAGATATTTGTATATCCATGTTCATAGGAGCATTATTTACAATAGCAAAAAGTGAAAACAACCCAAATATCTACCAATGGATGAATGGGTAAACAACAGATGGCATATACAAGCGATAGAATATTATTCAGCCTTAAAAAGGAAGAAAATTCTGACACATGATGAACCTTGAAATATTATACTAAATGAATAAGCCAGACCCTAAAAACCAAACACTGCATGATTCCCCTTATATGAGGTACCTCAAAGGGATAATTCATAGAGACTGAAAGTAGAATGGCAGTTACCACAGACTGGTTGAGGGGTGGTGAAAAAGTCAGTAGTTCTTGCTTAACGGGTATGAACTTTCAATTTGGGATGATGAAAAAGTTGTGGAGATGGGTAGTGGTGATGGTCGTACAACACTATGAATGTACTTTATGCCACTGAATTGTATGCTAACGAACGCTTAAAACGGTAAAGTTTATGTGATGTATACCTTGCCATAATAAAAAGCAAATCCATGGAAAGTTAACAAAAATAAGCAAAGTTTGGGTCACAATCAAAATTTTAAAAAATAAAATTAAGAGCAGAAATTACATACTGAAGTCTTTACTCCAACAAAATCAGATGAGAAGTTAACATAGAAAGAAAGCCAAATGAACAAAGCATAAACAAAGAAATGCTGGAATTAAGGACAGCAGACAAAGCTGAAAGCCATGTTAAAATAGGGGGCCTGAAAGCACGTATATTGAACTGTAAGATAGCTCACTCCTCTCAGCTTCAACTGTCCTGTCAACCATCAACTAGGCTTCGACTCCCTAGGCAGTCGATGATGGAACTCCTTTCTGAGGTGGCCAAAAAAATCAAGGAAATTTGAGGGGTGATGAAGCTGTCTTGTATCTTGACTGTGGTTGTGGTGGTGGTGGTGGTGGTGGTTAAAACTCAAAGAACTGTGCATCCAAAACACAGTCAATTTTACTGGCTGTTAATTTTAGACATTAAAAAAATAAAAGATACCATGTAAAAATGAAAAGGACCTTATTCAACAACTTTGACTTATAATCCTAAACATTCGGGCCTTCCTTTCCAAGAAAGAATCAGGAAAATTGGGAATTTGCTAACACTGTAGATTATAATGATTTTTTTTTTCAAAAAACATTACAAAATTCAGACCTGATCTCTCTCTATCTCTAATGTCTCCATATGGGTATAAAAATGAATTACAAATGGTTTGAGTGTGCAGAAGAGCAGCTAGCCAGGGGTTACCACCTACTGTTTGAGATAATAGGAGTATGAAGTACAGATAGTAGACTATTAAATAAACAAGGTGAAAAGCAATTCTTTCCATTTCAGCTGATGCTAAGAAACCAATTGTGCTGTACTTTCTTAGCATAAAAATAATGAGCAGTGTTTCCTCATCTACATGCTTCCTTTCCAAGACAACTCACACTTCTTTCCCAATCTATGAAGCATAGTTTGAAAACATACCAATTCTAATGGGAGAGGTAGTGAAAACAGGACTCTTTCAACTGTTGGTGTTCTGGTCTAAATGGAGGCCTCTACCATTGACATATTTGGCTTTATTATTAAAGAAGATGAACTAGGCTAGGATCTTCTGTGATCATTTAGAATGTTATATATTCTATTCAGACCAAAAGAACAAACGCCCAGATATATTGTCTTCTGATAGTTTCCAACCTTGCCATTTGAATATTCCTAATTCCAGTTTCTGACTCATTGGCTCATATCTGGATTAGTCCTTTAATTGTTTAGCCAACAAGCAAACACTTCCAAAAAAGATCGCTCCTCCATTATTTTTCACTGTCATGGGAGAGTAACAGGCTAGTTAGAGGCTCAGATCTTGATAAACGAGAGAGAGGAGAAAAGACCTGAAGGAAAGAGAAGAGGGGAAGGAAGAGGTAGAGAAGGATTAACAGAGGAGGGTAGCTAAGAACGTAAAGAGGAAAAGTTAAGTGAAGAGAAAAAAAAAGACATAAAAGTAAAAACAAAGAGAAAAATTTCCAAGAAACAGAAAGGTCCAATTTTTAGAACTAGGTTCCTATTTTAAAACCTTTAACAGCCCCTAAGGACAACAGAGTTGGTAGAGTCCAAACACTGGCTGTGTCACTGAAGATGACAGCATTTGATTACTGTTAGGAAGTTATTTTACGTGAAATTTTTGTTTATTTCTAGATAGCTCTTTTTTCCTTGTGTTTAAGTATGCTGTTAGGTTGTCTATTGGGTAATCTAGCACTGGTCTGACCTGCTCATCTTTATTCTCATCCCATGGAGCTATAATGGGAATAATTAAAACCTTATTGCCTAATTGGATCTTCAGAGCTAGCTTGACTATTTTCAAGTTTCTAAGGCATTTCTTTTTCTGAATGCCTCAGATCAATAATTGCCTCATTACCCTTCTCTCATGTTTTCCTTGATAGCACATGAATAAATATGTCCATGAATCAGAGAAGTTCACTTATAAGCTGGAAAGCTTCCTTCTTGGATTTTCTGGGGCTCCCAGTTACTTTCACTAGTGCTTCTGTCGCTTCATTGTTTCCCTTCCTCCATTATATATAAGTAGGACAGCTAGAGGAAGGACAGGAACATGCATTTTACAAATAAGAAAACTTGAGTCATGAGAAGATTAAATGACCTGAGACCAGACTCCTACATCGCTTCAAAGTCAGGTTGCAACTAGAACCCTTATTTATTGAGCATTTTGGGTGGTTAGAAGGATCATGATAGTTAAATCAGCTATATTGGCTGCCTTTATTATGTCCTATTTATTCTTATGCCCTAACTACCCATGTTGTAAAACTCTCCCCATCATAACAAACACTAAAATTTTCCAGTAGCACATGGCTTTCCCTTCAAAGGGAAAAGCTAGTCTCTTTCCCAAATGATTGTTGATACTGTAAAAGCTCTAGTAATGGGGAGATGAACCATGAGAGACTATGGACTCTGAGAAACAAACTGAGGGTTCTAGAGGGGGTGGGGTTGGGGGATGGGTTAGTCTGGTGATGGGTATTAAAGAGGGCACGTTCTGCATGGAGCACTGGGTGTTATACACAAACAATGAATCATGGAACACTACGTCAAAAACGAATGATGTAATGTATGGTGATTAACATAACGTAATAAAAAAAAGCTCTAGTAAGTCAAATGGAATGAAAGGAAATAGAGAGATTCTATTTATTTTTAGGAAGAACTGAAACATAGGTTTCTTGTAGTCTTACATGTAAAGATTTTTATATTGAAAATATATTTTATTTTCATAAAGACATTCTGCTTGCATTAAATTCTTGAATAAAGATGGATTTCTCCCATCACCATACTCCTTTGTACTATAAGACATAATTGCTCTATCTCAGAAAACTACTTGCTAACTTAAATTACCAAATAACTTGTTAGGCTTGTTTCTGACAATGGGAAATACTTAACTGAGGCGATAATGATGAGGATGGTAGCAGCCAATGATGTCTGAATGCTTATGCTATGCTAAACATTTTGTATGTGGTATCTCACTTAATCCTCACAACGTCTTTATCATCTAGGAAAAATATTATCAAATTTCACATGTGAAGAAACTAAGACTAAGAGGTATTTAGTAACCTGACCAAAGACACACACAAACAGGGTCTCATTATGGAACCAAAGCCCGTAATCCACTATACTATATATACCATTTACATATTATTTATTTGTAAGATTTATTTGAATATTTAAAAAATTTAAATAAAATTTGGGGAACAGGTTTTACAGAAAGGAGGAAAAAAAAAAGCTTAAGTCATTTAAGTCCTCTAACTAGTTACTATGCCAGCATACCAGTACACTACCAAATGGTTACAATGCAAAGATTGAATCTATGACAAGATATTTTATGCTTTCATACTATGTTTGACGCTAGCTTGTATCTAAGGTGACACTAAGACATCCAAATTTAAAATTGCTGTGGAAGGAAACCAGATATAAGATGAATCAAATGAAGAGGGAATAAAAATGAAGAACACGTAGGGCCTTAACTTCTTTTTTTATTGTTTAGTGAAATGTCTTGGCAGAACTTCCGTATGTTAACCAAATGTGTTAGCTATACTATTTCTAATAACTTAAGATTCCTTTAAAACTAAAGAACTAAATTTAGAGGGAAACTAGTCACATGAAAATTATTTGAAGGGCACATATTTGAAGTAGCTGGAGTTGTAGGGCACAGTATAAATTTCCAATGGAGGCTTGTTATCTTAAAGTAACTGCTATAGATGGATGGATAATATTTGCTATAGTTCTGCCTCATTCCTAAAAGGAACTAATTGCAATTTCCCTATCAGCATTACTTTTGTCATTCTATGCCGAAGAAGTTCTAGAAATGGGAAAAGCAAGGGAACACTGTTGTAATTTTCATGTTGGAGGCATTAATTATGCTGGTGCAATGCTCATTGTAGCAAATCATTTGGGAGCATACTTTGAATCCGTTCCTCCATTTCTTTCTGTCTACTTATATCCAAAAAGTGGCTCGGTAAGAAAAAGGAGTATGACATTAAGGAAAAGGTCAGGATTAAGAAATATGAAATAATTAAGGGTTCATTTCCCTATCCCCCTTCCTCCTCATGCCGTCAGTTTAGCAGGACAATATTGAGAAACTTCTACAGGAAACAGCAAATTTGAAATCTACGGGACTGGCTTAAGTTTTTTTATCTGAAGGAACCGAATAGAGCTCTATTTTCAAGTCTCCTGAAGGCACTTGCCAACCAAACACAGCTCAAAATTGTAATGTGGTTTTTCTCCTTGGTCTCTCTCTCAGAACAGTTCTTTCATGACTACACAATCTTATCTGCATGATTACATAATCATCTTTGAATACTATCTTTCTTCTAAGAAGCAAATAAAATATCAACAAGACTTGTGATGTAAACAATCTCACTTTGAACCTTCTATGAACAAATAGATATGAAACAGCATGCTTCTCTGTTGTTTTGTTTTCTGAATTCCTTGATCTTTCAATAGCTTTTCACAAAAGAATTAATTCACAGAGCACAATCACTGAACTCAGCAAAATGAAAGCAATTCAGAAGGTTGCCATTGTTACTAATATGCAAATCCTACCCATTGTTTTATTCATCCTTAATTTAATAGTCTAAAAGCAAAAATAGCAATTTTTCTTCCCTCTTTTATACAAAACAACTTAAAAATAATATATATGAATGTATGAGTTTATTTTTAGGAATACCATGGTAAAATAGGAAGAAGCTAGATTTAGCTTTCAGTTGCTAGGATTCCAGGTGGTACGCTTCTGTAATATTGGATTTAGCCAGGTCATCACTTAGACTCTAAATTGCCTCATCAATAAAATTAAAGAGTTGGGCTATAAGAATGGTTTTAAAATTTTATTTTAGCAGCAGAATCTTTCATTCAAACAGTCTTAGTCAGTATAACTTGATCTATAAAACAAATAAAAATGAATGTACTGTTTGGGGTGCTTGGAGCCACAGGGGCTCCTGTGAATAGTTTGAAATAACTGTTTTCAGTGAATGGTCTCTGAGGTCCTTTCCATTTCAAATATACTTGATAGGACAGGAGGTTTTGTGGCTTTCTTCAAGTTCTATTCCACTTTCATACTCCATTCATTCTTTTAAATTTCAAGCTCCTCCATAGTCCATTAAGGATTCCTAACCGACTCATCTTTGCATTCCTTTTTTTTTTTAAGACTTTATTTATTTTTTTGACAGAGAGAGACACAGCAAGAGAGGGAACACAAGCAGGGGGAATGGGAGAGGAAGAACCAGGCTTCCCATGGAGCAGGGAGCCCAATGTGGGGCTCGATCCCAAAACCCTGGGATCATGACCTGAGCCGAAGGCAGACGCTTAACGACTGAGCCACCCAGGTGCCCTTCATCTTTGCATTCCTTATGATGCCTAGCCTAAGCACTTACAAAGAATAAATATTTGCTGAGTAAATACAATTTTCAGGATACTATGGGGTTTATAAAAATAATTTGCTTCCACATTCAAGTTTGAAACCATAGGAATTATTTCCTTAAAGGGAGTCATGAAAAGTTCATAAATTTTCTCAAATTTATATGAGAAATAGTTTAGTATCTATAGACAACAGAGTAGAATAAGAGTATATATTCTGCTAATATATCTAGAAAAAGAGTAAGCTTTGAAGAGTGATGCCAGAAAATCTTTTTTATATTATTTAAAAATGCATATTACATTAAAGGCATCTATGTAAATAACTTATTTTAAATTTTATAAGGTATTTATTTAGAATAGTTCTGGGTGGCTCATAGAGACAATTCATTTGTATTATACACATGGAAAAATAGGACTCAAAAGGAGGCATTATTTTTATTTTATAGATATAAATATTGAGATAGTGAGCAATAGCAAAATATAGAACATTATACTCCAAGTAACTTCTCATACTTTGGGGGGATAAGTAAACTCATTGCTTTCCAGAGTCTTGTGATGGGTCTTAAAATTACACCACACAGGGGAATACAATTATTTCCTCATAAATAAGATGATAAGCCTCAATTTTACTAACTTGCTTTACCTGCTGTCCTGCAAAGTAAATCCAGGTAAGAGAAGTCTGCCAAGTCCTAATTTGCGAGACTGCTTTTTAGAAAGAAGGTTTTAATTTCATTTAATAACACTTACTAAACAACTCATAATACCAAGCATTTATTATTACCTAGCACATAATATTTGATAGATGGCAATTAACACTTTTATTGCTCTAAGCACTTTATGTATATTATCTCATTTAATCCTCACAATAAGATATCATTTATGCCCACATTATATAGACAAAAAATTCAGGGATTGAGAAGTTAGGTAACTTGCCCAAAGTCACAGAGCTGGTGAACAGCAGAACCTTGGATCTTGAAGGCACAGATGGTTGCAGGTGGCACACTTTTAACCATTACATTATAAGGTCTCTCACTAAGCAATAGTGCCTCTTAAAATATTAGTCTATGGATAATGCCTTAATATAATAAAAATTTTTGCTTTAGTCTTTATATTTTCTAATTATCCCCTGCTGAGAGACTCAATTTTTCTGTATGTAATCAATTAACTACAAAGACTTCTGCCCTATGTTTACCAGTTCTATGTAGTGTAATTTACATGTTCCATTTGCATGCTCTGAGACTTAGGCATCCAAATAATGGATAATATTCAAGGATAATATTCAACAGTTTTCCAGTATCAACAAACACCAGCATTTCTTCCTCTTAGGGGCATCTGTCTTCATTTGGGTTCTTTAGTTTCAAGATTCTTTTCTTTTTTAAGATTTTATTTATTTCTTTGAGAGAGAGAAAGGGAGAGAGAGCATGAGCAGAGTGGCAGAGAGAGAAGGAGAAGCAAACTCCCCACTGAGCAGGGAGCCCAATGTGGGACTCGATCCCGAACCCCGGGATCATGACCTGAGCCAAAGGCAGATACTTAACCGACTGGGCCACCCAGGCATCCCTAGGTTCAAGATTCTTATTGGTCCTATTAAGGTAATAACTTTTACTTATGTGAAATATTACTCCTAAAGTTGAGCTTTTCTTTATGAAAGGTTCCTTGAATAAATTAAAGGATACTAGTAATATCACCTAATTTGACAATTAGGTTGAAGAATAAATTTCTACTATAAATACAATCTGTGAATCTGAAGACTGTTTGTTGCTCTCTCTTCTTATATATAAGCCAAGAATAGAAAATTGTGTAGTTTGTTTTTCTTGGTAACATGAAAAGTCTTTACACTTTGAAAATTTCAATACATTGGTATTGTTCTTAGATTTGAATCTACTGTCGGCCTCGAGCCTTGCAATCCTTTTATGTATGGTAATTAGCCACGAAACATTTTAGAGCAACCTAAGTATGTTTTGATTAAGAGAACATAGAATGCCATCAAGGAATGGGCATTGACTGACTTGGGAGCGGAAAACCTGGCGCTGACAAATAGTTTTATTACTTCAGTGTGAGCAAAGATAGGACTTCAAATACAATTTAAAGTTTAGCATTAATTTGATTGGCCATTACAATAAAGATGGGTTCTGTGGAAAAGCACACATGTACTAGTGTTTCTGTTAGCGTGTAATGAGATACCATGGAACTGCTGGAAACAAGGAAATACAGAAATAGCATGAAAAAGACACTGCTTGTACTGTCTCCATTGTCCAAATGTCAAAACAGCTCCCGGGAACCCTAGGGGTGGTAATAACTATGAAAGTAGTTCCTACCAGTTCGTCCTTAAAGGAGATTCTTGAACGCTGCTGGGTTCTGACTCTAGCCCATATGGGCTTGGAAAAGTCAGAGAAAATGTTGGCTGCACTTTTTCAGGCCTATTTGCATATGTTCTTTAGTATGCAGAATGTCTCTGTATATAATTTAATTGTTGGGTTTTTTGCCTCTATTAATACATATGCAAATGACTCACACTTGCAGCTGTGCTGTATTAATCATATGTGTGCTTCTGTCTGTCTGCCCTGCAGGCTCAGGGTCGAAGGGAGAGGAAAAGAGGGAATTCACTCTTTTAACCTGCAAGGAAGCTCACTCATGCAGACAGAAGACCGACAGCAAACAGCGCACCAGGGTTGCGACTGAAATGAGGAGCAGTTGAGCATTTTTCACCCTGTATGAAATGACGATCACCTGAAAGTTACACTGAATCGTACAGTACATAGGTAGATAAAGATGAAGACCACCCTTGTAAGTAATTCTTTCAATAAGAAGGTAAAAATCCTTACATCCAGACCTCTCCATATGGTTATTTCTCCCTTATTGATTTTCTGGGCGTTTCTCTTGGTCAGACACATAAAGCCATGCTCAGTAACTTACAGTGCTCTGGGAAATATGAAACATTTATCTATGTCCTGTCATAATTATTGACCTCCTTCGGAGACTGGCAGGAGGTTGATAAAAAGATGAACTTCAGTTTTTCATCCATGTCTGCCTTGATGTTACTCTCTATCAGATAGAAGCTTAAGCCATTTCCACCAGGACTTCCACGTACCTTTGATAGCTATGAAAAAAGATTGATTTCCGTTGATATTTTGTATGATTCATTCTCTAACTTGATCAAGAGTCATCTCTCATTTTCTCAGTCCCAGAGAATGCATGTTACTGATGGTACTGGTTACTGGAATGATAGCCCCATGTGATTTCAGTTATGACAACTTGTAATTCTGTGTCTTTATTCCAAAAATATTATTATGGATTTAAAAAGCAATCCTCCTGGAATTCATTAAAAAGTTTCACCAATTCAGTAAAAAATCTTGAATGAATGCTACTTGCTTATTTTGAGTAAAATATGACCATCCAAGAATAATTTCAATGTTTTTCCCTTTGCTTATCACTATTAATCATTGGTTGGAGTCGACATTTTTGGCTTCCTATAGGTAGAACAGGTGGCAACCATCTTTTGGCCAACACAAATACTGTATTTATAAAGTGAGAAATAAATGGATAAATATTTCCTTCTAATTTCAAATCTTAGAAACCTAGCTAAAAAAATAGAAATAGTACATATATTACATTATAACTATTACTATTAAAAAAATTCATGCTGCCCATTAGGTAAAATGAAAACAACAACGAATATGAGAAAGGAATGTTCGATGGACTGTTGCCATCATTTGGTTTAATTAATTAGGAATAGATGATTCACTTAGCTTATTTTATCCAGGCGCAAAACTCCAAAAGATTCAAAGTGTAACTTCATTTGGCTTAAATAATTATACTTACTTTTTGATACTGAAATGAAGCTATGTTAGTTTTCTATACAAATCAATCCCTCCTCTAAAAAAAGACAGTATCAGGAGAACAAATGTCAAGAGCATCACTGGCTCTTGAAAGAAAAAAAAAAAGGTAGTCTGAAGAAAAAAAAAAGAAGGAAAGGGAGGAAATAACATAAAAGGGTAAACCCAGTATATGATATTGCTGAATGGATAGTTACTATTTTGATAATGCACCCTTCCGTTATTTAGAAATCACTTACTTTAGTGTTGTGTAGGTAAGCTGAGCTGTATTGAGTCAAAGTACCTCCAGCAGTTCATATTCTTATGTATGTCATACATACATTAACAAACAATACAAGAATAGTCTAACATTACAATGTTTGGTCTTTTTTATATGTGTAAATTCTAATTACTTGAAAGGAATTACATAAACTGTAATAAATGCTAAAACACATTCTTTATGCAGCAGCCCATGGCTATGATGAGATAAATGGGGGGATAGAACAGGAGAGACAGAGCTAGGGATTTCTCATATACTAAGAATTTTCCAGGAGGGGCTGAAAAATATAAAGTTCCCAGGTCTTTAAATTAATATCACTTGTCCCAGAAATTAATCACATACTGCTTTGTTATATTATTAAAAATGATTATGACCATTAGCTCATGATAGTTCCCTTCATTTTGTACGTACATACTGAGCACCAGCTATTTGCTAGGCATTAATCTGAGCACCAGAGATTCATTATTGAACAACAATAACAAAAATGACAGTCCCTGCTCTGGTGAAGCTTAGAGAATACTTGGAACAGACAACAAATAAAAAACATAATAAGTTAGATACTATGTTTGAAGATGACAAGTGCTATAGAAAAAAAAACCGATAAGGGAAATAGAAAATGTGGTATCGCCGGGAGGGTTATTTTGTGATTTAAACAGGTTAGTTAGGGTAGGCCTCCGAGAGTTGACATTAAAGCAAATTCTTGAATGAGGTGAGAGAATGAGCCTTCCAGGCAGGGGGAAGAGTATTTCAGGTAAAGGGACAGCTAATACAAAGCTCTAAAGTGGGAGCACACCTCGGCAGGTCAAGGGACAGCAAAGAGCTCAGTGTAGCTGGAGCAGACTGAATAAGGTAGTATGGAGCAAAACTATTATAACAATATTTCTTTAAATACAGGTAGAGAAAATATGGTGGGCTAAACAGGTACTAGGCATAAAACGTTTTCCTAAGTTTATGTCATCACATTAGAATAGGTATAAAATTTCAGTGGATACCTTACTGAATTCAAACTACTTATTTTTTTCTTCCATGAGCCAACGATGCCTTTGGTGTTCCATTAACTAGACTCGGGGACAATGAAGTATTCCTTTAAAAAGTGATGTTTTATTTTTTTTTAAAGATTTTATTTATTTATTTGAGACAGAGAGAATGAGAGACAGAGAGCATGAGAGGGAGGAGGGTCAGAGGGAGAAGCAGACTCCCTGCCGAGCAGGGAGCCCGATGCGGGACTCGATCCCAGGACTCCAGGATCATGACCTGAGCCGAAAGCAGTCACTTAACCAACTGAGCCACCCAGGCGCCCTAAAAAGTGATGTTTTAAGTTGCAACCTGAGGGAAACAGCAGTTGGCTTGGTAAAGGTGGTGGGTTATGGGGTTCCAGAAAGAGGAAACACCACATGCAAAGATCCAGAAAACCTGAAAACATCAGGGAGTCGTTTAAGGTTCTTCAAATAGGAAGAGGACATGATCAGACTTTCTAAAATCAGAAAGATCCATCAGAGAGCATCAGAGGGGGGGCAAGATGAAGACAGACCAGTTCAGGGGCTAATGTGGTAAATTAGGCAAGCAGTGGGGGTAGCCTGACCAGAAGGGTACTAGTTAAGATGGAAAGAAATGGATGGATCCTTAATGTATTTATTAGGTGTAGTGAATAGACAGTGTATGAGTATGTGTAGAAGAAGAGGAGAAAAGGATAGCTCTCATTTTCCTGGTTGAGCAATAGATGGAATGGAGCCATTTGCTAAGACCAGAGAATGAGCAGGTCTAGGGGCAAGAAAGAGAACTGGTAAGGTGCATTTTGTACTCAGTTTATACTGTCTGTAAACACCTACATATTTTCTCTTGACAGCCAACAAATAGTTGTCTATATAGATGTGAGTCTCAGGAAAGACTGAAAAGCAAAAGAAACAGACAGATATTTCATTGTAAAAATCAATTTTTATTTTATATATATATATATATTTTTTTTTTTTTTTTAAAGATTTTATTTATTTATTTGAGACAGAGAGAGACAGCACATGAGAGGGGGGAGGGTCAGAGGGAGAAGCAGACTCCCCGCCGAGCAGGGAGCCCGATGCGGGACTCGATCCCGGGACTCCAGGATCATGACCTGAGCCGAAGGCAGTCGCTCAACCAACTGAGCCACCCAGGCGCCCCTATTTTATATATTTTTTAAAGTAAGCTCTACCCCCTACATGGGGCTTGAACTCACACCACTAAGATCAGGAGTTGCATGCTATACCAACTGAGCCAACCAGGCACCTCAAAAAGAAATAAATAAAATAGTGCCTTGGCACGTGTTAATTTGTATGCTTTGTATACATAATCCAGATTAAGCTATTTTTTCTTCATGAAAAATAAAACTAAATATATCACATTGCCTACACTACTTTAATTGCTCCTACAGTACGTAAATAAGGTGATTTTATTTTATTTTATTTTATTTTTTTAAAGATTTTATTTATTTATTTGAGAGAGAGAGAGAGCACAAGAGGGGGCAGCGGGAGAGGGAGAAGCAGACTTCCCTGCTGAGCAGGTTAGCCCGATGCGGGACTCAATCCCGGGACTCCAGGATCATGACCTGAGCCGAAGGCAGTCGCTTAAACAACTGAGCCACCCAGGCGCCCCAATAAGGTGATTTTAAAATGTAAGGTATATTTTATGACATGGCAAGAATTTCATTATTTTTATCCAGGAATGTGAAATAATATTAAGTAATAAATAGTGGCTTAATTTAAAACATGTCATTTTGCTTGTCTTTTAACATAACTGTACTCATCTTTATTCTTTCTTTAAGGAAGGTCGTGGTTTTTTGGTTCTATTTAACATTATGTTATCCAGGTTATGGACAATTACATGCCAAAGACTGTTTCAAAAGAAAACACAAATGGCAGGCAAACAAAGTCAATGATGAGTAGGAATAATATTTATAGTGTCAATCCTTAGATCTGGCTGTTCAAAAAGAGAGGCTTGAATTAACATATATCTGTGGAAAGAGGGATGAAATGAAAATGCAGCCTGAAGTAGATAGCTGTCCTTATGAATCTGGTTACTTCTTCCAGCACTGTGATGCATATAGCGTATTTGTATGAGTGCCAATTAATCAGCATTATTGCTATAATTTGATTAGCTTATTACTGAGTTAGCAAATGTCCTAAGAGGGGCAATGTCTCCAAAGTTTAAAATCTCCCGTACTTGGAGAAGCAACTATAATTGTTTAAAAATCATGGATTTTGGACTCTGTGACCCAGTTTTCTTCTCAAATGGAGATATTAATACATAACATGAGGTGTTGTAATAAGAATGAAATGAAAGCCTTGCCAAAGAACCTAGCATAAGAATCTAGGACTAAATCTTAATAACTGGAAGAGAATCTTAGTGTCTGAGAAGGACCTGGAAGTGATGGAGCCTACTCATGGTATGATTAAGAGGTAGCAAATGGGGATCTGATGGAGTCTGATTAAAAGCAGAGTTTGAAGAAAATTAAAACGGGCTCAAACATTACACCCCACTGAAATGAAACTTCTCAGAAAAAGGTATTCAAGATTGGGGTAGATGTTGGATAAGAGTTAAGATAAGACCTTCTGACTAGGTGTTGTAGTCAGTTTGTCTCTGACCCATCGGGGCAGGTCTGTGGGGGAAGAATCGAATTTGACTGTCACCTTCAAGCAACAAGAAGGCAAGTATTATAGTCTCCTTTGCGGCTCTGGGGAAAGCTGAAGTCAAGGTCAGGGATCTGTGAATATAGTGTCAGGAATATGAGTGGCAAAGTCAGTAGTAGAAGTCCTAGCAAAGGGTAGAGTCAGCCCACTTCAAAGAAAAGCCAGATAGTCTGCCATGACATTCTTTTGAAATGTGTTTGCATTTGAGTACCATTTTTAAACCATGAGCAAAAAATGTGTGTGTGTGTGTGTGTGTGTAAATGTTTTAACAGTAGCTAAGGGCTTACCACAAAAGAGTTTTGGATTATTAATTTTCCTATTATACCACGGTGCTGGTTTACTGAGACCCTAACTAAAACTCATATATTTTGTGTACTCATTTATGGGTACAATGCCACTTATATAAAAAAGAGTTTTATTCTGTTTATAGATCAAATTGTAGTGAAAGCAAGGGCAAATACGTTTGGTGTCTTTTTCTCGTTTTCTGAAAATGAAAAAAAATTTATAAGGGAACCTGACATATTATAAGGATGGAAATAAAAGAATTTCAAATATTTTAATAGTATCTCTATAGGAAAAGAAGCTTGGATTGTTGCCTAATGAAGCTACTTTCTACTGGAATCCTACAATGAAACATAGCAGATGCCTCCAATTTGCTCTTGCTTCCTCTCAACCATTAATCCAAGGGATTGCTGGATATTCTCGCCTCTTCTTTTAATTTTTAACTACTCTTTTTAGTTTTACCTTTTGCAACCACTTTCCCGTATTATCGTTATTGCAAAGGATAACAAATATTATGCTAATCTAATTGTCGCCATGGCTCTAACACTTCCCAAGGTATTTCCAGCTCAGAGAAACAAACACTCACATTGTAGCTTATCGCAGAAAAGGTAGAATAGGAATGACTGTTATTAACCTCTGTAGAACATAGTATGTCTCAGTTCCTTGCGAGTTCTTCCTGTGAGACTCGACTGGGTTTTCAGAAACCCAGCAGGTCTTCCAACAATGCCCTATGCTGACCAGATGTATCTGTCTCTTGATGCTACAATATAAAACTCTATTTTTTTCCTTACAGACTAAGATCATCTATCATGACAATGCACTTTCATGAATGCAATTTAAGTTTATTAAGCACAACTGCTTTATATCTGGGTTCACAGGCATACTGTGTCTTTCAGGCAGAGGAAAATAAAAAACTTCTCAAAGGGAGATTAATTCTATTATTAGATGATCTGTTATTCCTGTTAATTGCATAACTATGAAGTCCATAATGACAGAAACTAGGGAAGATTTTGCAGGATGCTGACTCAAAGATTTAAATAGTTAATAATGAAAGATACCTTTAATATAATATTATTGATATTCTTTCCAACTCCAGAGACAAAATTTCTAAAATCACTTGGACATCTGGTAAAATTACAGTAAAATTATCACTGACATTCTTGGGTATATGAGAATATGTATTATTCAGGGCTACAAAGGTCTTAACTGGGTTGTCTGGATAAAGTTGCATTCGTTTAGGTGCTTGCGTTTTTGGTTTACTTATCTTTGCTTGCCCAATGGAGTTGGCATTAGCAGGAGAATAAAAAGACCTACGGAGTCCATAGTACTTGGTGTCCTGAACATTTTTAAATGTAATTTTTGTCAAGTTGCCTTGATTCATAACAATCTGTTTGAATGTCGTGGACAGTTTTTGTTCTTATCTCAATGAGGACCATTCTATGATGAAATTATGTTACACAGTCCTCAAAGCAAAATTAGACCCATTTTTGTCAAATCATAGCAGGCCATAAAAATTACAATAAGCTGCCTTTAGTACAGAAAACAGGGCTACAAATAATGAAAAGGATCAACATCTCAACTTTTGGTTGAGGATCAGTGCAAGTAAATTCAAAAACAAAAAAAAGGGTGAGACAAATATCACTCGGCAGTTTTATTCTGCTTTAACATGATAATAGCCGTCTTCGATATTTACTTAACCTTGGTCTCTCCTGCATTGTTTCCCGACTTACCTGCAGTTGGAGCGGGCCTAAGCCTGGTGTTGCCGCGGCAGCAGCTGCCATGGTAGTTGGGATCAGCTGAACAGGGTAAGGGTCACCTAAGTAAGAGAATAATAGAGGTGTCAGCACCTTTCATCTACTCTCCACCTGCAAATTAAACTCGTGCATTCACTCTTTCCAAAAGCCTTCTTTTGTGTGCCTTGCTGGGGCCTAATGAAAAGCTCTATTGTGCAGCCTTTTACTAACACTCTTTTCACAATTCTGGCTGAGAGAGGAATGTGAATAAAAGGCACAAGCAATTAAGGCGGAAACCTCATCCTTTTTTCATGATGTATTTAGGAAAATGGGAGGAAAAAGTGTGCATTGATCAGAGGGCTACACACACACACACACACACACACACACACACACAC